>NC_043017.1:1794749-1797249 GCF_006345805.1 Octopus sinensis | reverse complement strand
TGGGATTTATGCACCGCCATCCTTTTACGTAAGCTGTTTTTTGTATGGCCTATATACTGCCTATTGCAACCTGCGCATGTTAAGACGAAAATTAAATTTTCTGATGCACAGGTGAAGTTTGTTCTGATGGTGAACTGATGGTCTTGTTCTAATGTGAATTCTGAACCGTCTACCAAGATGACACAGTTGGGCTTTCCACATTTTCTAACTGCTGGTTTTGTGGTTGATGTTGAGTGCAGTTTAGCTTGGGTTAAAATCTTTTTCAAGGATTTTGGTTGCCGCTTACTTTTAATGATGGTGTGTGTTTCGAGGATCCGGTTCATCTTTGGGTCTCCCTTTAGTAGGGCTGTGCTTTGTAGTATAGTGTTGAAGACCTCATTGTTAAGTGGATTGTGTGTAGAGATGTAGGGAAGGGTTTTTAATTTTTCTTTCTTTTTTGGTTTTGTTTGTCTCACGTCTTCTATACTTAATTTAAGTGTTCGTTGGATTGCACTGTCTATTAGGAGCTGTAGATAATTTCTATTTATGAGTGTAGTTCTAAGTTCCCGGAGGCGTGTGTGTCAGGTGTTTGTGTCTGATATTATGGTGCAAATCCTTCTAGCTAAACAAAGAGGGACATTTATTCTAGTGTGTCTTGGGTGGCATGAATCAAAGGGTAGGTACTGCTTGGAGTCTGTCGGTTTATAATAGATATCTGTCTCCATTTTGTTGCCGACTTTCTTAATGAGGATGTCTAAAAATGCAATTCTTTTTCGTTATGATCCATCGTGAACTGAATATTATCATTTATTCCATTTAATAGTATTTTAAATTCCTCAAGTTTCTCTATACTTTTATCCCAGAGGATAAAGCAGCCGTCGAGTTATCTTTTCCAGTTGTTCTGGATATAGATGGAGAAGGTGTTTCTATATTTCTCGAGTGTTTTCTGGTAGAGTATTTTCTCGGTATCCCATCACTAGGTTGGCAAAAGAAGGCGCAGTACGCGTGCCCATCGCTGTTCCCGATCTTTGTCTGTAGAAATTATTGTCAAAAATAAAGTAATTGTTTTCTAAAATGAATCTAAGTCCTTCTATTATAAGTTCTTTATTTATGCGAGTTGGGAGTTCAAAGGAGTAGTTATTTAGCCAGAAAGTGATCGCTTCTATTCCTAGGGTGTGAGGGATGTTTGAATAAAGGTTAATTACGTCGAAGGATACTAGTAGGGTATGTATGTATGTATGTACTCTCAAATAATACATAGAAAAATCTATTGCAAACCTTTATGTACAGTAGCAATATTTTTTCAAAAGACTGAGATGAATACAATCTGATTGATGTCCATAACGGTTTATTCGACTAATCTCTCCCAACAAGGATAATCGCTTTTTGTCACCGTAATACCTTACCGATCCTTCAAATAAACCTTCCCCGGGAAGCGTTTGCATAATAACTCGGTAATCTTTATAAGTCTGTACTCCTTTACCAAGGAAAGAAAGTACCTTGTCATTCATTCCTGAAAATTCAGCATTTTTTATTTTCTGTAATTTTAACCTAGCACACAAGTTTTTATAATTTAATGTCATATTGTTAATATAATTAACAAGGTAATTAGTTACTTCAATTACAATGTTGTCATCAACAGCAACTGGAGTAAAGACGTGACATGTACACCAGTGTGGTTTAATAGTTGCTGCCTCGCAAGAACGATTTAAAGGGACCTTTTTGAACAGGCTGATTCGTTTGAGATTTTTATAGTCAATTTCATTAGATTTAGAACGTTCTGCTGCTTTTTCGATATCTAAGATATCTTGTAGGGTTTCATAGATATCAAAAGGTGTCGTTAGTCTGCGAGTGTTTACTTTAAGATTATTCCATAATGTCGGGAATTTATCTCTGAACCATTCAGGTAGAAGGATGTACATAGCAGGAAGTCGTTCTTCCAGTCGCCCAACATAAGTCTTACGAAATGAACCAAATCTAATTCCATGATCAGAAAAGAAAAACAAAATGGTATTTTTGAGTAGATTTTGACTAAAAGATTTCTCAAGGATCCTCAGATATTCAAGATCACCTCGTCCTGCTTCATTCATGTCATCATGTGAAACACGTGTAATAAATGTTAGGGAGAAATACGGTTTATCTTTATACACTCTAATGAAATCGTGTGTATATTGTAGAACTATCGCTGCTTCCATACGATTACCGAAACAATACCATTTATTTGACCAGAAGGAACGTTGTTCAGCCATTGCCAGGGCAAATGGCCTGAAATAATGATCAGTCGGTTGTTTTTTAAAACCATATCTCAAATAGTTAAACGTTGCTCCAGATGGTAAATCTTCTGCAAACATAGTTACGTAACCGGATTTATTGTAATGTTTCCAAAGTATATCGTGTTTGTCAAAAGGCTTCGACGCAGATTTATGTGGACCAAGTAGTTCTTCTACATACTTACCAGTAAGAAATGGCACCATATTGAGAAATGTATTATCAGCCACTTTATTGTAACCAAACATTTCAA
>NC_043017.1:1769749-1789749 GCF_006345805.1 Octopus sinensis | reverse complement strand
TAAAAAAAGGAAATGAAGAAAATGCTGACAAAATAATTTAAGTAAGGGAGAGTGTATTTAATTAGGTGAAAGTTCTTTTTACCGGTTGCGCATTCTTATGCTTATCAAAAGATAGAGTTCCTTTCTGATTGATTTTTTTTCTCTTATCTTATATATATATATATATATATATACAGTTAGTTAGATACATACATATAAAATATATATATATATATATATATATATATATATATATATATATATATATATAGAGAGAGAGAGAGAGAGAGAGAGAGAGAGTTAGTTAGATACATACATATAAAATATATTATATAACGTGTCGTAAAACCTGTGTAATTTTCTGATTGCTGGTAAATATTCTTAATACATTTGAATGCTGAGAGACTCGATTCATCGACCGCTTATTGTCTCAATCTGAACCTTGAGTAATTTTACATAATTCCGTTCTGATAGAAACTTTCTTTCCAAGTCTACATTAATCTTATCCTTTTCTCACAATGAATTTGAAGGCACTTAGAAGACACGTAGTTGTCGCCATCCCGTTTTCAAACCCATCATGAAAAAAAAAACCAACATAAAATAGATTGGAACTCTTTATATGCTTACCTGATTGGAAAGAATTTCTTCAGTCGGAGTATTCTCTCTCAAAATATTCTACCTCTGCAAAGCTGTCAGTTCAGTTCTCAAAAACAGTCTGTATAAATGCGTTATATCTTATAATTTCTCTCTGTGTATTGATCGGTTATTTCAACAGAGCAGCTGCAATCATAGCGTAAAATAAGAATTATTAAATAGGTCACATAAAAATGTTATACTAATTTAAAATCCTCATGATTCCCGTAGCATTTTTACCGGTCTTTATGTGCATTGCAAACTTTTATTATAATTACAAAGCGGGATTTGAGCATTATTCATGCTTTGTCTATATTCAGCATATTATTTTTCACTAAAAGCTAAATGACATATTTTGTTAAAATTTGCTCTCATAGGTTTTTTTTTTTTCAGGTGAAGGAACTTTAATGAATTAAAGGCTAAAGTTGAATGAGCTTCAGTTCGTGGCACTCCGTCGGTTTCGACGACGCGGGTTCCAGTTGATCCGATCAACGGAACAGCCTGCTCGTGAAATTAATGGGCAAGTGGCCGAGCACTCCACAGACACGTGTATCCTTAACGTAGTTCTCGGGGAGATTCAGCGTGACACAGAGTGTGACAAGGCTGGTCCTTTGAAATACAGTTACAACAGAAACAGGAAGAAAGGGGGAAAGTTGTGGTGAAAGAGTACAGCAGGGTTCGTCGAGCTTTAGGTGTTTTTCGCTCAATAAATACTCACAACGTCCGGTGTGGAAATCGAAACCGCCATCTTACGATCGCGAGTCCGCTGCCCTAACCACTGGGCCATTGCGTGTCCACAACCGTTAACAAACAAAAGCTACCACCATCCGCACAACCAACACCACTACAACCCCACTTCACCCAAAAAGAAAGCTTTCTGAAGAACTGATAAATTTACAGACCCCGAATTTTATCCTAATTAGGGGAGCTAATAAAGATCTTATGGCCCTCATATCTGGAAATAAAGAGATTGAGGAAGAAGGAGCAATACACGACACGAGCACACTGGAAGAGCAGTTGTTAGTGTATTACCCACTAACAACATCCACAATCATTCAGGAGGTCTTCCTCTACGATGAGAGATCCCCCAATATAATAGCTCCCAAAATACTTTTAATGGGACTCTCAGTGAAATTACAATCAGATCTGGGGGCCAGACAATCCGGCTGCTAACAGCGCCGGCATTATTAGTAGCCTCGCTCTTTTTCGTTCTCGCAAATCTTTCCGGCTGGTATGGCGATGACTAGAGTGGGTTGTGTAAATGTTCGTGGTCTAGGGTCACCTTGGAAGCAAGGGCGCCTCCTCAACGACCTGAGGTCTCTAGCCATGGACATCAGCAAAACCAAGATTTCTGACTCGCGATCTAGCCCCTATTTGAGGTCTACGCCTCTCTTAGTCACCCTGGAATATGAGGCAAGTTGACAGTGCTGTTTAGGAAAGGCCTGAATATTGAGGTTCGAATGATCTACTGGACCCGGATGGTAAGCTGGTGGTCCTGGATGTAAGAAATATCGAAGGTGGTGCTTTTAGACTAATCACTAATTACGCTCCAACTGTGGCGTGACAGTCGGATTTCTTCAGATGCCCGGAGGTATTTCTTGAGATGTCACGCTCATTAGAGCTAGTGAGCTATTGACTGGATTGTTGCAATGCATCACAGCACCTGCTTGGTGGTCAAAGTAATATCCTATTTTTCGGAACCGTTTAGTATTGCACATTCAGTCCGTCAGGGCTGCCCGCTGTCACCTCTTCTGTATGTGCTGGTTCTCGAGCCACTGTTGCGGAAGTTGTAACAGTTAAGATGTCTCCCTTTCGAAATTGGACTCGGGAGGGCAGTATCGAGGTACGCGGACGACATCGGGGTCATGAAGGCACCGTCATGGGGTTGGATGCCTTCGAGGTGGAAACGGTCGGCTCCATTGTAAAGGAATATGAGTCGGTGGCAGGGGGCTAAAATCAATACCGACAAGTTGGTGGGATTGCGACTGGGTACCGGGAGAAGCAGATAAGTGCCATCGGACGACGTTGTCGGACGCTGGACTGACGGACCAGTTAAACTGCTGAGGATCTGGTTTGGTCCCGACCTCCAGGTGGATAAGGATCGGGAAGAAGTGACGGATAGGTTGGCCTGCCTTATCCAGAAATGTGCAGAGAGAAAGTTGTCCCTAAAAGATCGAGTAGAGGTGGCGAATGACTATATCGCCTCTGTCATTTTTTATCGTCTGACCGTCTTGCCATGCCCCAGTTAATTCTTGATCAGATTGGATCGTATCCTGTTTATTTTCTTGTGGAAGGGACGCGTTCCAATGGTAAGGTTGTTGCTCTGATGTCAACTCCCTCTGCATGGCGGCTTAGGCGTACTCAGGTTGCACAACCTGAGTACTCAGTCGTACTCATGTTGCAACGCGTACTCAGGTTGCACGACCTGCAACGATTCTAGAAGGTGAAAGTGTGAGGCCTCCGTTTGTGAGACACGCCTTTCTGCAGCTCGTCACCTTGACGGAACTGCAGTTCTTGGTGAAGGATGGGCCGAGAGTTGGGGTCTGGCACTTGGAATGACGTCGGACGCTCACTGTCCTCTACAAGTCTGGCAATAGGATCGGTGGATATTCAAATTTAGATATTTACAGAGGATTAGCAGCGGTGAAGTGCGACGGCTTCCCCTGAGAGACCTTAGGCGTCGACGAAGACGAACTGGCAGCTGTATTCCGAGGTCTTTCCGGTCAGGGACTGTTATGGATAATTTCCCGAAGTCTTTGGCCTGGCAGTGCTACCGGTTCGAAATAAATTCTACAGGCACGGATGTGCAGACAGACGGGATTTTCCGAGTTGCTCGCACTTATGCGCTCGTTCAGTGTCCGGGCATTGCTGTCTTGTGGAGTTATCTCGGACAGCAGCTGACGCGTGTGGGACGGATCCGTCTGTCATCCGAGTCCATAATGAAGATTGCCTCGCCGCTCTCCTTTAATCGGCAGGCAAGGTAGTTTTCCTTTGTCTGGCGTTGTGGCGAAAGAGGTTGTCTGTTGGACGAAGCTGAAAGGAATGAGGACAGATACATCCCCCTTTGATAAAGCTCTCGTGGGTTTTTTTCAGGTTTTTCTTGAAAAAGGAAGTGAGTCTGAAGAGAGAGGTTATGAAAAGATGGGTAGAAGTTGCGAAAACGACAAGAGTGGGTGGTGCCCCTCTCAGTATAGTCCCGTGAACCGGAGGAATGGAGGTTGAGGGTGTTTCCCTCCTTGGTACACAGGGGGAATCTTGGATGGCTGGAGTCCTCGATTATCCCTAGAGGTTCTCCTGTATCAGGAGGATCCCATAATTATTACTCTTCTTTTTTCTAGTGTCGCATGCTATTTATGCTTTTCTTTTCCTAATGTATTCCGTGTATTCACTTTTTTCTTTTAATGACCCCATTCTGTCATATGTAAACCCCAACAATTTATGTCTGTCTTTATATTGTACTCCTCATTCTTCACCCCCGTGGCAAATAAAATATGTCATCATCATCATCATCATCACCATCATCATCATCAGTAGTAGTAGTAGTAGTAGTAGTAGTAGTAGTAGTAGTAGTAGAAGAAGTAGTTGTAGTAGTAGTAGTATCATCATTATTATTATTATATATTTAGCTTTTGTCTTTTATTTATACAAGTTGACTCCAAGTCTCACCCACAGACCTCAAGAGACAACAAGATAGTAATTTCAACACGGTATTATGACTAGGGTATCAAATATTTGGTTTTGCGTGGAGTATTGTTCTGGAAAGTGTCTGTCAACATATAAGAAAATTAAAAGTTTGTTTTAAAAAGTAATTGGTAAGACGATAGTTTGATTGTAATATGACAGTAAACGGTGTTGGCTATTATGAACGTTTAAATTACTTTCGATAACGTTTACATCTTAAAATGTTTTCGGAATTACATAGACAATATTTTTCTTGGGATATGAGCAGTTCTCATGAGCACTTTTTTAGAATTTCTTCTATTTTTTGATGCGTGTATATGTGTGTATAATGCGTGTATATGTGTGTATAAATGCAACATAACCCTCACTTAAGTACTTCCCCAACCAATCACCCCACTTGTTTAATTAACCTGATTCTTCATCTTCTCTTTCTCCAAGTGTTTTTCTTTCAATTCTTCTCTTCCTCCCCTTCTAGACCCCCATTTTAAATGATTTTATTCTCTTATTTTCAGCTTAACCATCAAAATATCAATGGCTTTACATCTCTGCATCTGGCCTGTTCTCACGCAGTGGCTGAAAATGGTGACACACCTCTACATTGGGCTGATCAAATGTAGGTCCCCAGTGAGCTGAAATATCCATATCTGTGACCTTTATGGTTTCATTAAGTCATTCAGGTCTTAATCCCATCATTGATTGTTCTACTTTCTTCCACACTGAAATCCCGATACTGAAATCTCCTTCATTAATTATTAATCACCATAATTATTATTACTTTTCTTACTTGACTAGATTCTTTACTTCATCTCATCGTCCATTACCTTAACGTTACAAGTTCAAATCCACTCTCCTTTTGATTCCATGTAAAAAAAACCTCCCTTCTTTGTTTCTTTCTTTCTTTTTCATTTCTTTCTCTTTGCCTCCTTCTCTCTCTCTCCTAATGTCCCACTTTTCTCTGACTCTAGAATTTACTTTTGTCTCTTTATGTTCTAAGTTCAAATCCTATCAGAGTATCTATTGTCACTCTGGGGCTAACGTAATCTGTACTAGTAATATCCAGGGGCTCATTTAATACAGTATCCCTACTCTTCTGTTTTTGTGTCTTATTACTGTTAGAAAAAAATCTTGTGGTATTTATTTCCGACCCATTATGTTCTTTAAATTTGATTAGTAATTACTATTAGTAAGTTATTAGTATTAAGACAAATTATTTTCCATTGAGTTTTATAGGGAATTATTCTAAATAAATTGATAACATACCTTACCTAGCTTTGGGTACGATAACTGGGCGTAAAATTATATATGACGCAAATTGTTGTTTGCTCCTTCTCGAGCCATCTCTGGCTCATTAGGGACGGTTTCCCGGTTTCCTTGGTGTATAGGTTCTCCACCTGGACGGGACGCCGGTCTGTCGCAGGTGAGCTGCAAGATGCAGGAGGAAAGAGTGAGAGAAAGTTGTGGCGAAAGAGTCAGCAGAAGTTCGCCATTACCTTCTGCCGGAGCTGCGTGGAGCTTATGTGTTTTCGCACATAAACACACACATCACCCGGTCTGAGATTCGAATCCGCGATACCTCGACCGCGAGTCCGCTACTCTAACCACTAGGCCATATTCCTCTATATGACGTAAATAAACAATAAAAAATAACTTGATTTATATTTCTGAAATTTGTACAAAGCCGTTAATTACTGCATATATAAATTAATTGGAACATATTTTGTTCGAATTTAATATGTAGCCGTAAACTGTACAGGTTTTAAAAATTTTGGAAAATCTAACTCGTTTACGGATTCTATAAAATTTTAAAAAAGATGATTTCAAATTGGGATGATTCCAAATCAGTTCCTTTACCGAGTGAGATCTTCATTTTAGTCTACTCAAAGATTGTTTCAGTAAATTTCACCTTTTCATTGGCTCAAAGACGAAATATGTTGCCCATAAAGATCTGGTTGAATTTATCAAATTTTAAAACCACGGAAAATCGTAGTGATGATATAAATGAAAAATCAGAAACTTCAAGGCATATCATGACTTCACAAGAAAGTAATCTTCGGAGTACAAGACGATTTCACATGTAAAATGGGAATATAATGGATTGACTTTTACTTCGAAAAATATTGAAAAAAATATTTGTCTGATTAATATGTAAGGATTGTTTGGTGTCTGAAAGTATGAACCTCCTAAAATTAAAAGCATTTTGATTCAAGACATTCCTTCTATAGCAGTTAGCCTATAGAATTGTTTTGAAAGGCTATCAGAATCTTTCAGTACACAGTTGCAATCTCTTTAGAAATCTATTCACACCATAAGCAGAGGGATATATTGGGTTGTCCGGAAAGTTTGTGCCGATATTTAAAGGAAGGAAAAATGTCAATAAATACTTGCCATTATATTTTTAATCAACCAAATATGAACCATTTTCTTGCACAATGCGTCTCCATCTTTCTTTTAACTTGAAAATACCCTCTTCTCAGAAATGAGGTGGTTTCATGGCAAAGAATTCATCAAGGTATCTTTTTACGTCATCCAAGGATCAAACACTACACACCTTCCTTCCAAGCACTACTGTAAACAGCAGAAGTGAGCTAGAACGTTAAAATTTAGTGTGCATACAGAGAAGAGTTCAACACCAATCTGTGTCAAGCGGCTTTACTCTCCACGCTTTAGCTTCATTACTATGGCAACAGTCCGGATACTTATTGATCAGACCACGTATGTTCACAACGGGGAAAAGCTCTATTTCTTGAAAATAAATCGCAATATCACAATTACCCATATATATCTATCTATCTATCTATCTATCTATCTATCTATCTATCTATCTATCTATCTATCTATCTATCTATCTATCTATCTATCTATCCATCTATCTATCTATCTATCTATCTATCTATCTATCTATCTATCTATATATATATATATTATATATATATATATATATATATATATATAATATATATATATATCGACTGACGTGTTGTCACTTCGGCTCCGAAGGTAATCGTTTATTTTGACTATTTATAACCCACATTTTGTGTACATTTTTGTAAATAAGGTGTGTACAGCACCCAACTTTCGTTTGAGTACTTTTCCAAGGGAGGAATTCGCCCCTAGGGGCAGTTTCAACCCTAATTAAATTGTATATTTTTCTTCTCGACATTTTTTAATGTCGAGAAATTTTATTGTCGAACGCTGGTCAAATTCCTTCATGGGACAGCATTTCCCTAGCCTTGAAACGCTAGGAGAAAAAAAGAACTCCTGCACGCACACGCATTCGAATAGAACAGACATGACCAGCAATACATCAAAGACAAACCTGAGTGACGTGGAAGTGAACGCTGTAACCACTTTCGTTAACAGCCCTGCCACGACCTCCACCACCACCAACAACAACAACAACGAAACTACCACTGCTAAATACACCACCACCACCAACATAAATGATAAAAATGTAACTGACACAAATACCATTAACAACAACAACAACAACAATAACAACGACAAAAATGAAATAAATATTATATCATCCAATAGTGAAGATATTATTAACATATCAGAAACAATGGTACCTGAAAAAGCCACGTCCAAGAATATTTCGGATAAAACAACAACAAAAACACACAACGACAACAACTGCCAGAATAGAACAGTGAATTTCGCTGACACCCTGCGTCAGAAAAAAGAAATAATAAAATTTACAAATGAAAAGTTGATAGAAACGAGAGCACTCTTTACAACCCAAGGGAAGGATTTAGTGCTGCATACACCTCAACACATAAAGGAACAAATAGAAAATAAGACAATTATATATAAAATTATATTAAAAAAAAACAAAAGACAAAATGAACAGATAACAAAAACGGACATAGAAAAGTGTGCAAAAAACATCATGTAAAAAAAAGAATTTATAAACTGGGGTCCCCAGGTTAATATAGTGGTGGTCCGCTTCCCTGACCAGGAAGTGGCAAAAGCTCACTCTACGGAGACTTTACAAAATGATGAAATCATCATGATTCAGTATTACAAAGGACAAAGAGTGAGCAAAATTAGAATTAAAAATGTCCAAACAGATATACCATCCAAATGGATAACATCGGCGATATGTTACCATTTAAAAACGATAAATATATTAGAAATCGCCGTGTACAAAAATGACAATTGGGGTGGTAAATCGATAGAAGTTACCATCCAGATTGATGGGTCCTCTATCGAGAACCTACCTGATAGGATTCATTTAGAAAATGGGTAAAGCCTATATGTTGTAGCAGAAGGGAAAAAAAACAAGATGCTACAACTGTGGCAGCCCAGAACATTTAATTGCAAAGTGCGTTCTAGGAGAGAAAAAACAAGAAAGAACAAATCAGAAAACAAATAAAAAACCCTTGTTACCAACACAAACACACTCAATTATGGAACAATGCCAAGAAAAACAACAAACCAGCAAACAAACCCCAACAACATCACTAAGAAAAGAAACAGCACCAACACATTCATCGTTGACGTCGCAACCAATTAAAGATACTGAACTAACACCAAAAGATAGACCAACACCAGCACCAAGGACGACAACTAAGCAAACAGAAAACAGTGACGGGAAGACAAATTCTACCCCTAACACCACAACAACACAACACCGCACAAAACATCAACAATTTCTATAAACATAAATATTAACGCAAAAGCTTTGCCTTTACCCCCTTCTGATTCGTCGGACTCGTCGTCCAACGAGGAAAGTTCGACAGAATGGCAAACAGAATGGCAAATAGCCACAGGGGGTAAAAGGAAAAGATAAAAAAAACCCCACCAAACAAGTAAGTAAAGCAGGGTGATATTTAACTCCGGACAGCATCCCCTTAGACAATCAAAAACTCAATGACCCCGCAAAACCTCACACACAACTAACAGCAATAGACACAGACAATAAAAAACTAATGGATTACATTGCATCCAACAAGAACATCTGTGAAGATGACTTTAAGACAAATAATCATCCGCGCACTACACCACCGAAACTCATAAGAATTGTACACATAAAACAAACACAACACCATACACTGAAAACCATATTTCCAAATGCGGTAGGGGGTTTCAAAGATACCTATCAAAAAAACTATTCAAACACCTCCTCAAAGACACTACAAAAGAAGAAAAAACTGAAACTTTCGAAATGAGTGAGTGACCTGCCCTCTTGGCTCTTGTCTCTTCCAATGTAGTGTGTGAAACACAAATTTCTTAAACGTCAATTAAACGTCAATGTGTGAATGCGCGTGGCTTGGCGTCGGCTTGGAAACAAGGTTACCTTCTAAACGACATCAATCACTGAACGTGGATATAGTAGCTATCAGTGAAACCAGACTCAACAAGCCGCGGGCCCTCGCATCCATGTTTGGCGATCAAATCGACATTTATTTTTCTCCCTGTCTGCCGAACATGGGTGGTGGAGGTACCGCGGTGCTTTTTCGAAAGAGTTTAAACGTAAAAGTAAGAACAATATTCCTAGATCCGGAGGGTAGGCTGGTTGTCTTGGACGTGAATGGCAGAAATGGGTGTGCATTCCGTCTGATGGCAGTTTATGCACCGTCCTTAACGGGTCGGGCGGATTTCTTCAGACGTCTAGAGGTTTTCCTGGGTACGTCTAGATCTTTACTGTTAGAAGTGGATTGGAACGCTACCTTGGACACGCATCTAGATTATGTGGGAATGGATAGGAATAGAAGGGGGTGTAAGTGCCTCAAAGACCTATCAGACGTTTCCATTTGTCTGACACGTTCCGACTCGACCATCCGAACGTGCCAACGTGGACTTAGACAAAGCGCGTCGGATCGTCGAGATCTTATCTAGATAGAATTCTATGCAGGACAACGGATAGGGATAGTGTAGGATGTCCACAATTTAAAATAGTCAGCTACACAGATCACAAATTTGTGACGTGTACGCTCGACTTAGATAAGACACATAGACAGGGTCCCGGTTACTGGAAACTGAACAGGTCGCTCTTAGTGCGACAGGTTTACAGGAACCGGATTAGCGAGGTAATTAAGAGGGCGCTGACGGGAGTCGTCGTTAACAACCGCTGGTGGTTCGCCCTGAAAATGGCAATAAAATCGGAATCAATTAGGTTTAGCAAGGAATTAGCGATAGTTGGAAATAGGGTAGAGGGAGACCTGGTTAAGAAACTAGAAGTGTCACTTACCACTGGCAGCGCAACCAACGTGCTGGCTTCGAGGATGGCCCTCGACCAACACCTCAACGCCAAGCACGAAGGTTGCGTCGTCAGAGCTAAAATGCGTGCCTTAAGGAACGAAGGGATCGAAGCTGCGCGAGAGGCCCGGGTAGCGGAGGCGCAACGTGGCAACAGAGCCACCATTCGGTCTCTGAAAGATCAATAGGGATGCAGTTTACTCGAATCCGAAAGGATGTGTGAGGCCTTTCAACAGCACTTTGCTCGACTGTTTGGTGCGAGTGGTGGGTCGGAACGCGGGATGGATTTCAGTGCCTACCTGACCGACATGCCGCGGTTCTCGGCAAAAGAAGCGGAGTGTTGTGAAAGTCCCATCACAGCCGCTGACGTGCGGGATGCGATGGCGGGCTGCGCGAGGGATAAGTCGCCTGGATTGGATGGTTTACCCTACGAGCTGTATTGTCAAATGCCAGACTTGTTTGGCGACCTCTTGGCATCAGTCTACTGCAACTGGCAACAAAACGGGAGAATCCCCGGTTTCGTGAGCCGAGGTGCAGTGACGTTGCTGAAGAAAGACCCAAACAAGGGGAATTCTATAGATAATTTCAGCCCCATCACTCTGCTCAACGCAGATTTGAAAATTTTGGCCAAAGTAATAGCCGAGAGGTTGGCGCTTGTCATTGGTAAACTTGTCGACAGAGCGCAAACATGATGGACAACCTCCATCTGATGTGCCACATTGTGGACAGGGTAGTTAAGGATCCTGGCATGGGTGGGGCGCTGATCAATTTGGATCAGTCTAAAGCCTTCGATAGGGTCGACCATCGGTACTTGGCGGCCGTCCTCAGGGCGGCTGGCTTCGGTCCCGTCTTCCGCGGTTGGATCGCTGCCTTGTATAGCGGCATCCGATCGGTGATTCGGGTGAACGGTCACCTGTCGAAACCGTTTGACATCACGCGTTCGGTCCGTCAGGGGTGTCCCCTGTCGGCGCTTCTGTATGTATTGACTCTCGAGCCGCTACTGCGGAAGCTGGCGACACTGAGGGGCATCCCACGGGAACTGGGTTGCGGGACGAGCGTGTCGGCATATGCGGACGATGTCACCGTCATAGTGTCGAGCAAAAAACACATCCAGATGATAGGCGAGACACTAAGAAAATACGAAACGGTGACGGGAGCGAAAATTAACCCGGAAAAGTCAGTGGATTTGCTACTCGGCACTTGGAGAAGCAAGCCCATGCTGTCCGACTGCGGCTCAGTAGTGGGACGCTGGACGGGCGGACCGGTTAAATTGCTCGGGGTCTGGTTCAGTCCGAACCTCCAAATGGATAAGAACTGGGACGAGATCACGAGTAGAGTGGTCGCTCTCAGCCAAACATGGGCCGAGAGAACGCTGTCTCTAAAAGGTCGGGCGGAGGTGGCGAACGCGTACATCGCATCCGTCATCGATTACCGCCTGACCGTCGTGCCTTGTCCCGACGTCACCATCGCCAAACTGGAACGCATACTCTTCCGCTTCCTGTGGAAGGGTGGCGTTCCGATGGTGATGAAGTCCATTTGCTGTCAACATCCGTTGAATAGAGGACTGGGCATGCCATAGTTAATGATGCGCAGGCATGCTCTGAGACTGCGACATCTCTGGAACTTCATCGACGACGGTGAACAGGTGTGGGGGCCGTTTGTGAGGCGCGCCTTCACCCAGCTCGTCTCACTGACCGAACTGCAAACGTGGATCAAGAAGAGACCGAAACTGGGCGATTGGCACCGAGAGTGTCGCCAAGCTCTACAGCAGCTCTGCCGACCGGGGTCAAACTTGTGTAACTTACAAACGACTAAAGCGTTCTATAGAGGACTAGTGGAGGGGAGGTCCGACGACACACTCGGGGCAAACCTGGGCGTCGACGAGAAATTCCTAACCCGCCTGTTCAGGACGACTTTTCGGGCCGGGGACTATGGATAACTTCCAGAAATCCCTGGCTTGGCAATGCTATCGAGACGCCCTACCTGTTCGAGAGAAGAGCTACAGGCACGGTTCGAAAACCATCACCGGACCGACCTGCCCGAGATGCGGTCAGAGCGACGAAACCGTTCTGCACGCGCTCGTGCTGTGTCCAGATATTTCAGAGCTGTGGACCTTCGTCGAACAGCTGTTGTCGCGTGTAGGATGGGCCCGCTTATCGGCCGAGTCTATCGTGAATATTGTTCCATCACTTTCCTTTAAACGGGAAGGGAAAACAGGGTTCGTTACGCTGATGGCTACGGCGAAAGAATGTGTGTGGTGGACGCGTTTGCAAGGACTGCAAAAAACACACCTTCCTCTCTGGTCAGTTTCTCGTCAATTTTTTCAAGTACCACTTGAAAAGGAGGATGAGAATAGAGAGGAAGGCTTTGTCGAACGAATGTTTTAATAAAAAGTGGGTGAAAGTGGCAAAAATGGTCAGTGTGAAAGACGACACTATTTTAAGCGTAAATCTGTAACCAAAAGAGACAACGAGAAGTAAGGCGACTTACTCGTGTGTTCTTTTTCGAATTGTCTGAGGTGACCTTGGTCTTTTTTGTAGGTTTTTCTTTCCAAGGCTACACCTAGACTGTGAACTTTATATATATATATATATTGCTTTTTTATACACCACACAACCCACAGATCCCTATTGATTGAACGTTTATTTTTATTTTTTCGTGTCCCACCCATCCCACCTCGAAAAGAAAAAACTCTACATTGTATTTCGTCCATTTTTATTCTGTGTTTAGCCCTGTGTGGCCACAATAAAAAATTATCTCTCTCTATCTATCTATCTATCTATCTATCTATCTATCTGTCTATCTATCTATCTATCTATCTATCTATCTGTCTGTCTGTCTTGCTCTCTGTCTGTCTCTCTGTCTGTCTGACAGTCTGTCTCTTTATGTGACAGTTTCTCCATCTGCCGGTCTGTCTGTCTGTCTGTCTGTCTGAAGAAGAGGAAATTCCATCACGTGTTACATGAACCTGGTACCAAGCGTGACACCCACTGCTGCCTTAACAGCCTCCCTGACACGGCAGATGTAACCTGCGATGGCAACATAACATTCGTTTCATTTGATGAACTTTATCATCCAACAAATGGCAAGGTTTCTTTTTGCTCCCCAACTTTTAGAAAGCCGTTTCATATACATTATGGACGGGAGACACTATCTCTAACCCTCGCGCTTCATCCATTCTTCCTCTTTGTCTCATTTCAGCAAAAGCTTCTTTTTTTTTACTTTTGCTGGGATCGAAATTTTGCTTTCTTTACACCCGAAGAAGGAAGGGAAACAACTAAATTGGGCCATTATTCATGGGAGGCAACTCTTAATATTCTTTTCCCCTCTCCTCTTGTCATGACGGGACGTAACTCTGTTTAAACTATTCAATTTTTATTTTACAAAGAACGTTCATTTTAGGCTAAATTTAAGATAACGCCAATTACGTCACAGAAACGAGAATTTTGTTTTTGTTTTTTAATGTAATAGCACAAAATGTGTTATTTTATGTCCAGCTTCACCGAAAGTTCTTAGTTCGCGTGGAATTTGTGTTGGTGATTTGTAGAGAAATTGAAGACGAAGATTTATTGACTACAGTGTGGAGAAGCAATAAACTGGCATGTATGTCACAGACTGAGGCAGTTGTCCAGCGTTATGTTCTTATAAACTCTGGCTGGTTGTAAAGCATGTTTTCCGACAGCAACTTCCTTGTTTTCTATGTCCTGAAGCAAGTGTGTTGTGTCTCGAAATGATTGATCTTCTTAAGGTTGAAGTTTATCAATGGTCTAAAATGTTAGAGGCTCACGCGCATGAACGTTGCCTACACATTCTGCGGATAAACATTTCTCTCCTATACCTTATGAACACTCCAGGGTTTCTTTCTATTCCTGTCATCTGTTTTGTTTTTCTTCTTTTCATACTGATTCACAATTTGTGTCAGTCAAAATAATAATGAAATCCCCAGAGTTTGTTGTCCGGCAGGTTTACTCCCTCTCTTTTGACTTATGTAATGATTCTCGTGTCACTATTACACAGACTGGAGGCGTTGCAAAGCATCCTGCGCGAGCTAGGATGTGAGAGATGTGTGTCGGTATATTCCAACGACATCACGTTAATAGTGTCGGATCATAAACACATAGAAATGATTCGTAGCGCATAACATGTATTACGACTACCAGAAGTTACGAAATTTTGCAAATGTAAAATATGACTATTTTGTTCGGGATACAGACAGTAATTTCGCTCTTACCGTACTCGCATTGCGGAGTTCTAAGATCGCTAAGTATTTAACACTACTTTTTCTTCTTTGTTAGAGTCCATTTGCAATTTTCTTTAGTCAAAATATACAGCTTACGATTTGAAAAAGTATCGTCATGTGACACCCATACATGCATACATGTTACGTACATTTAAACATAAATATAACATGTCGATATAAACATGTATATATGAAATAGAGTTTCTGAGAGTAGAGTGATGGGAAGTTTAAAAAAGCAAAATACTTTTTTGCTAAAGAAGATGTAAATGAAATTCACTCCGTATTCAAAACATTAACAACGGATTTTTTTATATTTTAACTTTACGCAATTTAATTATGATGCAAATTTGAACGAACGCGAAATTGTTCGTTTTGGTTTCTTTCTCATTCTAATTCATTTCTCAGAGTTTTAGCTAAAACACTCCGAAAATTTTATCAACGTACATCACGAGTGTCAATCGTTACTGAGTTGTATAACCTGTTTTGTTTACATATTTAGAAAACAATAATCCGACCCGATTATGGTTTTACAACGAAGAACAAAGCTAGAAATTCCCAGGAAGTCTACAATAATGGAAAATTTAGATGACACCAAGGAAATGAATTTGAACCGGTTTACAAATGTTACGATTGCTGCCAAAATGTTTTGACAAATATAAGCAGACAAAAAATGGTTTTTACTTTCTTAAATTCTTTTATTTTGAATTTGGCATTTGACTTCCATGTCGCCCCAAAACTAAACATTTGAAACAGCATAAAACGCAATCATGTATCCATGGTGGTGAATATTTCTTAGAAGTCTGTGTCTAGCGCTGAAAAATTATCACGTCCTAAATTTCAAAGAGATTATGGGTTTTCGTAAGACCCATGGTGAAAGTCAATAACATATCGCACAACACCACTAAAATACTCACTTACAAAGCGAAGTAATCCAGAGACAAGCAACAGCAAATGATCCATGTTGGCAATGAAGCAGTTTTTATTTCGAAATTTCATTTGCCTAAAAAGATTTCGAAGCAAAGACATAAATATTGAATGACATTTGTGAGTTCATCTGTCCCTTAACAGGTATCCTTTTTTCCCCTGCGGAGTAGCCAACATCCTTACCATACACGTGCGTATATGTTTGCCGACTGAACGACCGGGGAACTTAACTATGGTATGTCTATAGCAGCATTACCGACACCTTTGGCTCTCAATGACAACATTATCTCTGATATATATATATATATATATATATATATATATATATATGTATATATGTATTATATATATATATATATATATATATATATATATTATATATATATATTATATATATGTATATATGTATTTATATATATATATATAATATATATATATATTATATATATATATATAATATATATATATATATACATATATATATATATATATATATATATATATATATATATATATATATATATATTATATATATATATATATATTAATATATATATATATATATATATGTATATATATAGTCTCCTTCAGAAGACACACGTGTTATCAAGCGCTGTTTGTATTGATGAAAACATTCATGGAACTCGTTTTCTGGGATAAACAGCCTCATTGCATTCACTTTGGTTCTCTGTCCTGAAATCTTCATCCTTTCAAGCACGATTTGACTTTTGGAAAGAGGAATAAATCGCAAGGGGCGACATCTGGGAACACCATGGCCGTTGGACGTGTGGAATGCTGTGCCTAGCCAAAAACCGCTTCACAACTTGCGCTGAATAGGCAGGTGCGTTGTCATGGTGCAAATGCTACAATCCGAATGCATCCAAGTGTGACATTTTCCTAATAATAGCAGCCTGGAAACGCAGCAGAACGTTGCCGTAGTACCCCTTCTTTACTCTCTGACCAAATGGAGCATATTCATGATGAACAATCCGCTTGTATTGTTGTCGAAGAAAACTGTCAACAATGTTTTCACATTGTCTCGGAGAAATTGAATGTTTATCACTACAAAGACGGAGCCATTGTTTCGGAGTCATAGCCATACACACAAGATTTATCACCCATTATGACAATTTTCAAAACGTTTTCATCGTTCATGAGACAATCAAGGAGTTTTTATGCAACTAAAACCCGAGTGTTTTTCGTCAGCGGAAAGCAGTTTTGGCTCAAACTTGGCAGACACGCGTCTCATACCCAAATTTTCAGTGAAAATAGACTGAACTGAGCCGTATCTATTCTGCTCGTCCTCTGATAACTCACAGATGGTGATTCGAAAATGTCCTTTCACAGCTGCACGCACATCCGCGATGTTTTTCTCAGTTTTACTGGTTTCTGACCTTCCAGAACGTTCGTCGTTATCGACACAATTTCAGCCATCTTGGAAACGTCTGAACCATTTGTACACTTTTGTGCAACTCATGCATGTCTGCCTCTCTAAACTCTTTCTGGAACTTGGAACTTTGCGTAGGCTTCTGGACTGGTATCACCAAGCTTTTGGTAACATTTTATGCACATTCTCTGCTCAAATTTCTCTGTCATGTTCAATTCGGCGATCACGCGCTACACGCATTAATTCCAAGTACTTCTGTAAGCACCGAATGTGAACTAGAACATTAAACATTAGTACGTGTGCACACCTAAGTTTAAGGTAAAGGTGTGCCGAGCGGTTTTACTCTGCATACTTTAGCTTCGTTACCATGTCAATCGTTATGTTATGGACATATCCATTCAAAATCGATAAAACATAGTAATTTGTGCGTGGTGTGTGCATACAGCTTGATACGCCAATAGACTTCCAACTGGTTTTTGATTGGACAGTTGAATGCGCGTGCACATTTGCAGGCGGTCTGTATGACTCAGCACATTTTTGTGTTTTGCGAAGACGCGTTATCATGTGTTTTGGCTTTCAAACGCGCACGATTTTTTGATTTGAGAAATGCAGGGAATAATTAACGAGTTAGACCAAGTGAATGACAAGAGAGCGAGATTTTCATGAAAGACCAAATATGCTTGACTAGTACTAGACCCGGGAACGCTGGGTCATAGTGCTAGTTTAATTATATGATGATTTCCAGTTACATTCGTTAAAGTCTACACAAAATAATGCCCCCTCCATGCACAGTGTATTGGGGACTACGTTATATGAGGTATTATCTGTTGACATTTTATCAAGTGCTACATGTTCTAACGCGTTTCGGTAGAGGTGTATCTTGGAGTACATCATCTAGAATATTCTTTACACATAGCCTATTTAGGAATTCAATATTAAAGGCTTCTCTCTGCCGCAGTGTTTGTTGGACAAAAATTAGGTAATATTTTTTCGAAACAGTAGATTTAGGACGATTTTATCTAAGTTGACATTCACATGCATTTTCTCTAGTACGACCTAATTCATGCGCGTTTTAGACATGATACACCATGGACTACACATTTAAATGCGCCTACTGCATAATTTATTTGATATTCTTAATACCGTATTGTTGCCATATTCTTACCCTCTCTCAAGTATCTCACATAAATTCACCATTAACTTATTTTATTTCAACAGTAACGACAGCATTGATTTCATTAAAGACTATGACACGTTTACTCTAACGAAAAGAAGAGACAAACGTATTTTAGAATACTCATAACTTTAATGTTCTTTTAGTTAATACAACAGTTGCTGTTTAAACGTAGTTTTCCTCGAAATTTGACAATAAGCGACATGTAAAAGAAATTGTGATAAAAGGTTTGAAAAATCATTAAAAGAATAAGAAGAATAAGGAGAATGAATTCCCCATTTAACAAATTCATGATGATTATTTATTTTCCTCTATAATACATATATTTAAAAGGTAGGTTGCATAGGGGCGTTACGTCATGTCCTCTCCAGAAAAATCTTGCAAAGCAAGCGCATCGAGCCCTAAAAAGAAAGACAAGAGAATAAATGAGACAGTCATGTTTTCAAGAAAGAGCAATGGTTATATCAAATATAAAAGTTAAATAAAAATTATTTAGTGTGGCTTTTAGTTGTGTGCGGTGCGTGTTATGCACGAAGGATATTATGTGTGGATTGGTATATGTATATTGTTTGTTGTGTATTTTGTGTATTTTGTGCGTGACGTATAGAATGTTAAGTGTAGAGCGTGATGTGCGTGTAGAGTGTCATGTGTGGAGCGCATTATGTGAAGTATATTATGTGTGTATTATGTATATAGTTGTTGGTAAGGCAGCTAGCTATCAGAATCCCTACCAGGGTGCATAAAACGATTACTGACATTTCCCGGGATTACACCCAGGACTCCTATGACATCCATTTTACCAATTCCGTGGTCCATACAATAAAATATCATTTGAGTACAGGGGGAAACGAAATCGATTCACCACTAACGAAAAGTTTGGAGCCTGGACCCTATAGGGGTGTTTTCCAAATACCTGGGGCAAAGAAACGCATTGTATACATTGCTAGGCCATTAAAATAAACACACCATGTTGTTCATCTACAAAGTCATGTGACAGAGAAAAAGGGGGAAAAGACAGAGAAAATAAAGAAAACAAAAAATAAAATTGTAAACCATGAAAATAAAGGGGCAAAAGGAAAAAAAAACATTCACAGCAACAATGCTCTTTTTAGTACGTGTCACGTGCCTGTGAAGTCAATCTTTTGCATGCATGGTCACCCAGGGATCCTTCTTAAATAATTTTCAGTTCCTTTTCGAGATGGTCTGTTGTTTCGTAAACTGTATTGCAGAATGTGCATTTCGTGGGAGGTTTTTGTAAGCAAGCTTTGATCTTGTGCTGCCAATATGAAAACTTCATTCCCTGCTTTCAGTCCTGAGCGCTTCTCAGCCACTGATGGGTCGTTGCTTGGTCTAACTCAGCAGTTCGGCCTGGAAGTATATACTGTCCATGCAGAAGCTTCTGGCTCTACCGCACCTCAATTTGTTTTTTCCCGTTCTTTTTTTCAGACAGTTTGATCCGTTTTGCTTGTTTGATGAAAGTGGTTTCAGGTTCTTCATCTAATTCAGGGCCAATACCGAGTTCACAGGCGAATTTGCAAGCTTCCTTGACGATAGAATACGATTCTTTTGCTTTCGTGTTTGCACACAAACCACAGCAACCAGTCCTTTGTACCAGATATGCAATTGTTCATTGTTACTGTGGAGGTCTTATAGCACTGTCCTACCTGCATCCTTCCACGTCCCTCATTACTTCTAGGTAGGTACAGACGATCAACGTCTACTTTTCAGTGGTGCATGTTCTTAGATGTTAGTAGTTTTCTTGTCTTTCTCTCCAGGCGTTG
>NC_043017.1:1759749-1762249 GCF_006345805.1 Octopus sinensis | reverse complement strand
TAGGAAATCCAGGGTTTATCTATATTAGACTTCATTGGTATGAGTGAAAGGTATGCTTTTTCCAGTGCAAGCATCTGAAAGATCTCTCGACAATCGAGTTTATTACTTGGCCTCGGGCAAACAGGATATGAAAGAGTTCGAAATTACAGAGGGCAGAGATTTTTCTGCCCTTATCAAACGGTAAGGACACCGATAATATTGACCATTCCAGCTTAAAGGTTGAATTTGCGTTCTTCAAACGCCAGACTAATTTGCTTAGCCCCGTGGCGTGCTGTTTACTCTTATCAGGGAACGTGGAAAAATGATTTGATATCCTTGTAGCTAATTTAGAGGAAGTTGCGCCAATATAGAGGTAGACATCGGATCCAGTAGAAATTTTGCACTGGTAAGTGGAGTTTCTAAGTTTACAGTTATTTGATAAGAACCTTAATCTATTGGGATTAGTTTCCGATACTAATACAGCGTTCTTATTTCTATGATGGTTGTAAAAATTACTGCTGGATTCGATACTATTCAACCTATTTTCATTATTATTTAAGGCAATAACGCCTGCACATTCCCTGTTTCTGGGAATGCTGTGATTGTTATTGCCCGTAAAACTACTGTTGTTAAAAACGCTGCTACTATTATTGTTGAGACCCCCTCCGTTAATGACCAGGCCAGTGCTCTTATCCTTATTACTATTACTAACGCCAATGCTGGTATGAAGGCTGCTAATATCTGTGCTATTTCTATTATTATTATTATTACTATATGTTATGTTGGAATTTGACAGGGCGGTATCACTGCTCATGGGTGACGAGACCTTATTTAGCAGCTTATTGTTATGGGAGGCAATTATCTGTGAGAGATTTTTAGTATTTGAGAAAGCAATCCTTACTTTTAAAATTAAAAATCTGTTCCTATGTGAACTGTTTTCTTGAGTCCGTCTCTCTATATATATCTGCAATAAATTGGTTATAATTTTACAATGCACAAAATTGTTCAATGATTTACAATTCCTTATAATATACTTTCTGTCATTCATTTAATTTCAGTCAATAGATTGTGGCAATTCTGGGGCACTGCTTTCAATTTTTATCCGAGCGAAATGATTCGATCACAAAACTTTTTTTAACCTGGTATCGCTCTCTTTTGAAGAATCACTATGTTTTGGTTTATGATTAGAAGCCATTTAAGAAACACACAAAAACCGTTAGATTCACTACAACATGTAAATTTAAATTGCCAAAATATTTTCGTCCCTTTAAGACCGCGACCTTTGCTTGACTAAAGGCAGTGCTCCAGCATGGTCACAGTCAAATAACTGAAACAAGTAAAAGAGTAAGAGAATACTTACATATATATATATATATATATATATATATATATATATATATATATATATATATATATATATATATATATCGTCCGTGTTATAGTTTCAGTATTAAATTGAAAGTATCTGATGTTATTGTTTCACTTTTGACACGTAATACTGAAACAGTGGAGATGTGATATTGCTGTGGGCTCGCACTAGGTAAGAAGTTAAACATTGACACTCTATGGACCCTAAGTAAAGCATGTGTAAAATTTGAATGAAATTGATTGTGTAGTTCTCAAGTTTTAGGCATTCACACAGACACACACACACATTCTCATCTTTATATATAGATAGTGGTTGAGAGGAGAAAATAAACCCTCGGTACGACTTTCTATTATATACTTCGGCACGACCTTGGATTGAGGACCGTTTCCCAGTTTACAGTAACCATAACAATACATACATACATACATACATTCGTATATATATATATATATATATGTGTGTGTGGTGGGGTACATGTGCACACACACACACATATATATGGCGGGAGAGCGAGGGCGAGAGAGAGAGAGAGAGAGGTGGGGAAGAGACAGGCTGAAAGACAAATATGTAGATAAGTATATGTGTATATATGTATATATACATAAGTGAATAAATATGTATATATATATATATATATATATATATATATAGTGACGTATATTTGCCATTTCAATATGGCTAACCCCTAAGGGTGATGCTACTGTAGTTTTTAGCCCCAGGAGGACACACTCCTCCAGCTGGCCATAGACATAGACACACTTACTGTGTCCTGTCAGTATTTGCAAAGGGAAGTCATCCTTCCCGTCTTCAACTTATGATACACACGGACTCGAGTTTCGAGGTATTGACCTCTCGTCAGCGTGTGACAATCACAGTTGTCGGCGAGAATTAGATTTCCTTCACAAATACTTATACTTTTTCCAGCGTCCACTGTCGCTGATATTGAAAAAGTGAAATCAAACAATGATAAATATCAAAGTGAGTTATCTACAGTAGCGGTAACACATCGTGACGTATATTTGCCATTTCAATATGGCTAACCCCTAAGGGTGGATGCTACTGTAGTTTTTAGCCCCAGGAGGACACACTCCTCCAGCTGGCCATAGACACACTTTCTGTGTCCTGTCAGTATTTGCAAAGGGAAGTCATCCT
>NC_043017.1:1749272-1752149 GCF_006345805.1 Octopus sinensis | reverse complement strand
TCAGGGGCCCTCATCCACAAATCTGAGCAGGTTTCAAATACTGAAGGTTAGGAAACACTAACGTTGGTGCCTAAGCATGTCCGCGGCTTTTAAGATGGAACTAGTTAAAGAGTTACACACACTTACACACTCACACACACATACACACACTTACGCACAAAATTCTTTAATGCGTTTCAGCTTTAAAGCTGCGGTCATGCTGGGGAACCACCCGAGTATATATGTATATTTCAAGATATATATATACCAAGAAAAAAGCAACAAGAATGGATCAGTGGTTCAGTACAATTATTTCATACTAAGAACAATTTTATTTAAAGCTGCAAATATTGCAGCAAATACAAATGTCCCGTATTCATCAGCTAAAACACATATGAGTTTTCCAAACATCCTAGAGAGTGAGGCTATCCTTATGAAGTATCGGAGTGAGTTCTATGAAATTCAAAGTTAGATTATAAGCAGACTTAAAATGTCTTCTAATGATGCACAGTTTTATAAAAAGTTTTTAAATGATTGTTAACTTGTCAGAGAAGGTGAATCCATCCATATATATATACATGTCGATGTATATGAAAGTGTGTGTGCAAGGGTACTTTCATATAAGGGAGATAATTTTCGTTTACAGCAAATTTCCAAAAGTGGCCTAGTGTTGTAAATATTGTCAGTTTATTCAGCTAATGAAGTCTACATGAACCAAACAGCCCATCACCTTCTCAACCACAATGTGCAAACAAGCGAAAACACACAATTAACTCCTGGATATTAAAACCTGTAACGAAACCTTAGATTAATAGACGTCAGCCGACCGTGAGAGATTCCAGAAGGTATCCATTGCACATAAACGTGCATACATATATTCAAGCATACATATAGATAAATATATACATGTATATGTGTATGTATATGCATACGCCAATTTATCTCTATGTTTAATTATGTACAGATGCGCACACACCTACGCATACATATCCTTATATATATATACATGTATGTATATATATACATATATACATGTACACAGGTGTGTATATATATATATATAAATAAATATATTTTATACATATAATATATAATATATATAATATAGTATATATATATGATATATACATACGCATTACCCCCATACGGACACACATAGGTAGTTTTTTCATTTTAATATCTGTCTGCCTACTTACATATCTATCGATCTACATATCTATATCTTTCTTTCTCTCTGTCCTTATATAATATGTGTGTGTGTGAGTGTGTCGGAGTATGTGTGTGTGTACGTACGTGTCATAGACATACATACATATGTTTCCATATATATTTATATATGTATATATATATATATATATATAATATATATATATATATATATATATACAGATGTATATATACATAGGACTTTGTGATAATTTAACTAGAATTAATATATATATATATATATGTATAATGAGTATATATATACATATATATATATGTGTGTGTATATGTATATGTATATATATATATATATAGTGTGGGTGTGTGTGTTTGTGTGTGTGTGTAGTTTTGACTTATACTAATCTCGGCATACATACGTCATATATATATATATACCTATATATATCATATAGACTATATATATATAATATATATATATATATATATAATACCATACATATATATATATATGTATATATGTAATATATATATATATATATATATTATGACGTGGTATGTATGCGGAGCTATAGTATAAGTCAAACTACACCACACACACACACACACACACCACATATATATATATATATATATACATACATATATATATACATATATATATATGTATATATATATATGTAATATTTATATACATATGTATTATATATATATATACATATATATATACATATATATGTCTATCTATATATATGTATAAGATTTATATACATATGTATATATTATATATACATATATATATAATATATTATATAGATATATATATATATAATATATATATATATATATACGCATGTGCATATAGATATACATATGTGCGTGTATGATTTATATATTATATTTGTGTGTTTATATATGTGTGTGTGTGTGTGTGTTTGTGTGTGCTTGTGTATGCGTGTGCGAGTGCATGTGCTGCTATTTCTCATACATAATACATACACGGAAGGAAATGCAGCGAGAGAGGGACACGCACAGAAGGTTAAGACTACGATGGAGGATATGGTGAATATACTGACCGGAGAAAAGAAAAAAAAAATAAAGCAAAGGATAGACATTCGTTTAGAAAGTGAGGGAAACCAGAATAGAGATTCATAGATACAGATAAGTAGAGAGAAAGGGATGGAACAGAGTGGTTGCGACGGGGAGGGAAAAGCCTAATGATGCGAATAAAAAGAAGCGAAACGGAATTAATCCAAGCTGAATACGATTAGAGGATAAGAGGCTGGGTGATTAAAGGTTTGAAGATAAAATTTTATCAGTATGATTCTGGAAGACGTGGACACATAAAGGAATATGAACGCATACAGACTCTTACACACGCACACACATACACACACGTACAAATACATACGCATATACAGTCAAGACCAGCAAAACGGGATGTACGTGAGCAAGTTTGCATGTATGTACACATAGTAAATTAATTCTGGTGGAAGAAAAGAGATGTGTAGTTAAGAAAAGAGATGTGTATTGAGCATAGAATACCGACATTATATATATATATACACACACACACATATATATATCTATATATAATATATATATATATATATATATTATATATATAATATATATATATATATCTATATATATATATATAATATATATAATTAGATATATATATTATATGTATTATGATATATATATTTAGGTATGTATAGGAAGAGTTCACAA
>NC_043017.1:1721772-1741772 GCF_006345805.1 Octopus sinensis | reverse complement strand
TTAGCAATTCGCCAAAAGCAGGCGATGAAATAAGTACCATACTTCAAAACTATAAGTACTGGGGGCGTTTTTTTTCTTTTACTAAAATTCTTCAAGGTGGTGTTGGAATGTATCCTATACGGATAGAGGAAGACAGCCGAAAACAAAAGGCACCACACACAGTACAATATACACATTGAAAAAGCATCGAAGACACAATATAGAAATATTAAGCATACAGCCATATATAGATGCACACATACATACATTTGTGCATAAAACGCACACATGTGTATATGTTTATTCACTTCTGTATGGATGCAGGTAGCTATATATGCAGGCATATGTGTGCGCGTATGTATGTATATATGTATATGTATGTGGTTGAAGGAATGTATGTGTGCTGTAGCTATATATATGTATATGTGTGTAGGCATGTATTTAGCTGTGTACGCATGCATGTTTCGTTTCTTTAAATGTAAAAGGACCATAAGTTTCTATTATGTTAGGAGAGTTTCTAACTTTTCGGATTAATCACGAAGACACACTCACACTCACGTACACGCACACACACACACACACACACACGTGTATGTATGTATGTATGTATGTATGTATGTATGTATGTATGTACGTATGTATGTAAGTATATTCAGTTATTAACTTCATAGCTTATAGCAAGATTACTCAAACGCGATTTCAATTTAACTTTTAATAACTTCATGAATGAAATTTGTCTCTGTATTTTATCGGCCTTCCTTTAACTAATGTCACGGCTTTCACCTGATTAGTCGTGGATTTCATTAAATTATCAACGACAGACTGATCCAGATTGATCCAACTTCGATCATTGCTTCTTTCAGCTCTATAATGAATATAACTTTCAACAATCTTCCTCGCATCATTCTACGAAGATATTTCCATATGTGTTCGATTGGGTTATAATCCAGTGCTGTGTTCAATCTTTTCTTTGATTACGTGAGTACTTTTCAGATTTTAAGATTCCGTTCTTGTATGGCAAGGGGCATTATCTTCTTGTAGATTTTAGTGATCTGAGACCCCCTTCGGTCATGACACTGACCATGGGATTGCACCTAGAAAGTTACCCTCCCAGGCACAAGTCCGAGCAAGGTTGTTTATAGAAGAACAGCAGTCACCCATGCATAGCGTCCTCCTCTCTTCACGCCAACGATGTTATCCAAGGGAAAGGCAAAGGGGCCGATGCAGCTTGGCACCAGTGACGTCACAACTCATTTCTACAGCTGAGTGAACTGGAGCAACGTAAAAAAAAGTGTCTTGCTCAAGAACACAGCACGCAGCCCGGTCCGGGATTCGAGCTCACAACCTCACGATCGGAAGCTCGACGCTCTAACCACTGAGCCAAGCGCCTTCACAGCGGGTTTAGTGATACAGTTGTAGGATGTGAACGTGATGAGATCTCGCTGTTGATCCAGTTACCTAAGATGGCGGCAGTTGGTGCTAATGATGGTAGTTATGCTGATCGTGGTAGCTGTGGCAATGATGATGACTGTGGCGATAGCATTGGTTGCGAAGATCTTGGTGGTGGTGGTGGTGTGGATTATGATGAAGGTAGTGGTGGCGCTGGGTGGTGCTAATTGCTGTGGTGCTGTTGGTAATAACGATTGTGACGGCTCTTCTAACAATGGCGGCGTTGGATTTGAGATGGTGTTGCTGGAGGTGGTGGATGTAATGGTGGAGGTATTGGTGGTGGTGGTGGTGGTGGTGTTGGTGGGGATGCACTGCATTCCCATGATGCTTTTCAATTTGTCAATGATGGATGGGGATTTGGCGGTGGTAATGAGACGGTAAATTGAAATAAAGAAGCCGAATGTGTTCTTTCATTTTGAAAAAAATAAATAAAAGGCTAAATTAAAGTGAGTGAGGGAGAGAGAGAGAGAGAGATGGAGAGAGAAGGAGAGAAAGAAAGGGAGAGAGAGAGGGGGAGAAGTTAATAATAGGGACCACAATAACCGCAGCATTAATGAAATCATCCTCATCATCATCACTAATAGCAGCAGCAGCAGCAGCAGAAGTGGCGGTAGCAACAGCATCCTTACCAGCATCATCACCGTTCTCATTGTTGTTATTATCATAACCGTCATCATCAACACTGCTATCATCATCATCATCACCATCATCATCATCAGCAGCAGCAGCAGCATTAGGAACATCGACAAGAACCTCAGCAACGCAACAACAGCAAAAAGAAGAAATCTAAGTATAAAACGACTATAATTACATCATCATCATCATCATCATCATCATCATCATCATCATCGTCGTCGTCGTCGTCATCATCATCATCATTGTCATCACAATACTGAATGATAACCACATTGAGCCTAATAATAGTAATAAAGAAAGCAGCATCGATGGCAGCAATAAACACTGTGAGGCCGACAGAATAATTATGGGGACTAATAACAACAACATCAACAACATGCAGTCATTGTTATATTATTGATGATGATGACGACGACGACGACAACGACGACAACGACATGGACGACAATGAAGATGACGACGATGATGATGATGAGGACGATGATGACGACATCGATGACGATGATGACGATGATGATGACGACGACGACGTTGCTGCTGCTGCTGCTGCTGCTGCTGCTGCTGCTGCTGCTGATGATGATGATGATGATGATGACGACGACAACGACGACAATGACAAGGACGACAATGAAGATGACGACGATGATGATGATGACGACGATGATGACGACATCGATGACGATGATGACGATGATGACGATGATGATGACGACGACGACGTTGCTGATGATGATGATGATGATGATGATGATGATGATGATGATGATGATGACGACGACGACAACGACGACAATGACAAGGACGACAATGAAGATGACGACGATGATGATGATGACGACGATGATGACGACATCGATGACGATGATGACGATGATGACGATGATGATGACGACGACGACGTTGCTGATGATGATGATGATGATGATGATGATGATGATTGATGATGATGATGATGACGACGACGACGACGATGATGATGATGATGACGATGATGATGCTGCTGCTGCTGCTGCTGCTGCTGATGATGATGATGGCGATGATGATGATTACGATGATGATGAATATTTTCTGTAGCCACAAAGCCTGAAATTTTGTGGGAAGATGCTACAATTACTCCGACCCCAGTGCTCAAGAAGATCCTTATTTTATCGACCTGAGAAGGTTGAAAGGCAAAGTCGACCACAGCGGAATTTGAACACAGAACGTAAAGGTTAATACGAACGAAATACTTCCATGGATATTTTCCGGTGTGCTAATGATTCTGCCGTTAAATTTCTGCACAAGGCCAGCAGTTTTAGGGACTGGGGTCTAATCGATACCATCGATTCCAGTTCTTGTAATGCTGGAAGTTGGAACATAATGAGCCGGAAAACAATTAGGAAACCATTTGCTTCAACGCTTCAAGGATTCTGTACTGAATCGCTGCATAGAGACCTTTCGTCCATGTTCATTATTAACATAGGAGTGGCTGTGTGGTAAGTAGCTTGCTTACCAGCTACATGGTTCCAGGTTCATTCCTACTGCGTGGCAACTTGGGCAAGTGTCTTTTACTATAGCCTCGGGCCGCCCAAAGCATTGTGAGTGGATTTGGTAAATGGAAACTGAAAGAAGCTCGTCGTATATATGTATATGTATGTATATGTATGTATGTGTATATGTTTGTGTGTCTGTGTTTGCCCCCGCCCCCAACGTCGCTTGAAAACCGATGCTGGTGTGTTTACATCCCCGTAACTTAACGGTTCTGCAAAAGAGACCGACCGAAGAAGTACTAGGCTTACAAAGAATAAGTCCTGGGGTCGATTTGCATAATATAATTATATGCACCCAAAACCACGTTAATAGCTTAGGAGTTGAATTTAGGATTTCTCGGTTTTCTGTGAATCGAGTTTGATAAAACTCTTCCAAGCTGGTCTGCATACTGTGGCGACACCATTGTTACGTTTTCATTTTTATGTGTAGCATCCTTTCTTTTTTATTTTAGATTCTTCAGTTTAGTCAACCATGCTAATAGCTTTTGACTCAAAATAGCCCATCTAGACATTTTTTGTTTGTTTTCAGAAAATGAACGTTAATATTAAGCATACATCGAGTATATATTTAACAGAAAGCCATAAAAATAATACATTTATTGACATAATGAATTATTAAGCCACATGAGTGCCAAGGGAGAAACGTCCGATTGTGGGACCTCCAAGACTGTGACAGCTAGGGAATTAAGGAATATCAGCCGCAACTTACGTGGGAAACCTGGTCAAACATGCAAAACCATTTTCTCTGCCTCCGAACTTCCTCAAGTACCGAAAACCATCAGAAATCGCATCCTCGAGACCTTATCTTCCGTGCGAGGACCTATGAAACTGCCTCCTCACAAGAGTTTGGGACTTCGATGAGACCAAAAGTACACGACGTTAGACTGGAGTTGTGTTCTGTTCATTGACGAAACCAGGACGACTCTTGACGAACCGGACAGTTGGGAAAATGTTTGGGTTTATTTATATTTCTTTTGGAGATGAGTGTCACCAACGTTTACGATATCAACAATAGGGCGGATGAGTCATGTTGTGGGGTGGTATCATTGGGAATAGAATTGTTGGCCAAGTCAGGGTGCCTGAAGGGGTTAAAGTGACCGCAGCCGCCTACTGGATCCCTGGCTAGATGACATACTATTGTCATTTTCTAAGGAATCGCATATTCATACCTGACAACGCCCCCTCCCACTCTGCAAGGACCACCTATACATTCCTAAGGTCTTACAGCAAAAAAGGTGAAAGATTGATGGTGTGGCCGCTAGCATCTCCGGATCTTAACTCTATCAAAAATCTTTGGTCAATTATTAAATAAGATGTTTATGCTGATGGGCAACACTTTGTGTTGATAGATATCTTATGGGCGACCTCCAAAGATGCAGCAGACCGCACCTGCTACTATTGACAGATTCCATGACTAATATGGTTTTTGAAGTTATCTGTCATTATGGCGCCCATGTGGTTAAATAATTCATTATTTCAGTAGATGTTATAATATCATTATGGTTTTCTATTAAATAAATACTCAATGTATGTTTAATATGTATCCTTAACCTTCGTTTACTGAAAAAATAAAATGTCTAGATGGGATATTTTCATTTAAAAGCTATTACAGTGGTCCACCAAAAGCAAAAGAGTCTGAAATAAAAAAAAAAAAGGCAGGACGTTACACAGAATAATGAAAGCATAACAATGGTGTTGCCACAGTTTGGAAATCAGCTGGGAAAAGTTCTGTCAAAATCAATTCACAGAAAAGTAAGAAATTCTAAATTTGACTCTTGAGCTACCAGTGTGGTTCTGGGTGTATATATTTATACATATATATTTCGTTTTTGTATTTGCTTTGCCAGATACACTGTGTAAATTCGTGTGCTGTAGCATATTTTGTTGTATCTGAGGAGAGTCATCCGGTTTTAATGCCGTATAATTAACACACACGCTGGTTCGATTTCCACTCATTTACTTCTTTCTTTTCAAAAATTTTCGTTGCTTCTGGCAAACTCTTCAACAATTGTTGACTCTGCCGTTATCGTTGTCGGAGATGCGTTCATTTATTGGTTTGTGCGCATGCGTGGTCCTCAAGCTTGTGAATCCACTTATGTATGTATAGATTCCTGTATGTATGTTTGCATGTGCGTGTATGCCTATATATATATATATATATATATATATATATATATATATATATATATATATACGTATGCGTGTGTTTACGTGTGTATATATTCTGGATATCATGTGTTTTTGTGTGCATGTTGTGTGTGTGGTGTGTGTGTACCTATGTCTCCTTGTGCGTGCGTGTTTGAGTGTGTCTATGTATAAAGTTTTGTGTGACTATGTACGTGCGTCTACTACGTAAGGATGTGCGTCTCCATATGTGTCACTGTGTGTGTGTACATATATAAATATATATATATATATATGTACATATACATGTATATCTATATATATGTGTATATATATGTATATATAAATGTGTATATATACTTATATATATATATATATATATAATATATATATATATATATAATATATATATATATATAATATATATATATATGTACATATATCAATATGTGTGTGTGTGCGTGTGTATATAAAATGAATAGAAAATGGGAATATACAATTGTCAGTGTATATAGGACTGTATGCATGTATGTGTGTAAGTATGTATGTGTGTATTCCAGCTTTAAACTTTTAAAACGCTTTAGGAATATAAAATATAGATTGTGAGCTTAGCTTTCACCTGTACACTGTACACACACTTAGACAAACCTGCAAATATGGACATATGTATGCATGTGTATATGTATATATGTGTATGTGAGTTCATGCGTGTGTTATGAGTTTTCGTGTATGTGTGTGTGTGTGTGTTTGTATGCAGAGGCAGCCTGTCGTTTTTAATACGTCTTTAAGAGAAAAATATTGAAAACGGGCTCAGCGCTTGTCTACACGCAGATACACCCCCCCCACACACACACATCCATACGAGTTTGGTGCTTAATTGTCAAATCCGTGATCAGGCCGCGTTCATGACAGCTTAGTAATAGTAATGGAGCTACATTAGCTAATTAATGTCAGTTAAATATTACCTGTTGTTGATACGTGAAGTCAATTTATTAATTAGGTAAACCTACTTAACCTGCAATTAAACAAGTTTTCGTTTTCTACATTTTCTACATTCACTCATAATGACAAAATGGTGAGGATGACACTTTTCCAGCATGGTTGGGTGTTTATTTGTTTTTTCATTGCAGTTACGTAATTATAGGGTTTTGATTCAAATGCACTACAAACTGAGAAAGTGGTTTCAACAAAATATGGTAGGCCAAACAGCACAAGAATTTACGTCGAATTTTCCCTTACTCATTCTGGGACTCTTTTGCACGTAAGAGAGGCACAGCCCCAAGTTACGCAGACGATATAAACCTGTAACACGATATAAATGCTATACATATATATAAATGGGCTGAAGAAAATATTTGATATTGAAAGATTGCGCGGTCACCGATATCAGCGTGCAAGGTAATAAAATGCAGATAATTTAAACTAGAGCAGGAGTGGGGCGGCTGTATTCCAAGACTCACAGTCGGTGTGTGATTGCGCATTCGGGTGAGTAATAACGCGTCTTTTCAAGAACATATCATTCGGAGGCAACTTGCTTGGAAGGATTCTAAAAACTTTGAGAACAAATGATAAGAAATGGCAGACTGCTCTCTCTCTCTATATAGGACATTCTCGCTCGATCATCTAGAATATTACCCGCCATTCTTGCCACCAAATAGAGTAAAATGAATGGAGGAAAGGGGAACAATTAAACGCTGCTACACTAGGATTGACTCAGTGCAACAGGTCAGCTATTGGAAGGACTTCCACAAACTTTACCATGGAAAGTCATATCAATCTTCGTACAGTTCCTAAGATGCCATCCTCGCTGCAAAGATTTGCTATTGGATACTACAACAGATTACAGTGCAAAAGTCCACAACGTTTTAATGTGCGAACGAAAGATTAAGAGACCTACAAGATGTGCCGACACTGATGTCTTCAAAATGCAATTGTTCCTTCTCTATTGTCTAGAATTCCAAACGATCCAACTCAGGGATAGAAACAAAACTGAAGCTGTTTCGGAAGTTACAGGGATTTGAACCATCTTTCAGCCATTATTGTTTTCAGGTCTGCTCCCACTCGAAACAGCAGCCCCTATCATGGTCGAAACTGTGGGTTAACTAGCATATCTGACAACAATTCACCGCTGGACGAAGATGCAGAAATAGTCTTGACGGGACATCAGGGCGCTCAGCAATACGACTGGAAGTGAGATACTACAAATTTCTTTTTTCAATAGGACAAAATTTATATTATTTAACAATCAATATGGGAATTGTAACAAACAATATGGGAATCATTTGCCATGGGAATTATTTGCCGATACCATAAACTTGTAAAGTGAAAATTATAAATTATTAAGGAGACTATCGGCAATTTAAAAACCGAAAGGCAGAAGTACAAACGTTACCAAATGTGTGTATAATAAAAGTGGACTGATGGGAATTACATAAATATGTCTATACAGTGCCTTAAGTTGACAAGAACGTAATAATGACCTGAATAATATGCTAAAGAAATCAAAAGAAAAGGTAAATGCATTGATATTGGTCTCTTAGTCGGGGACAAGCTAAAGAAACGAAGTGACAATTGTTAATGAATCAGAAAGCAAAGGAAAGATAAGAATAAAAACTGACTTTGTTAAGAATCCTTTTTTTCTGATATTTAGGAGGAATATTGATCTTCGATAGTGGGGATACTGATTGTAGGAAACCGAATATGTTTCAGTATTATTGGATTTCGTCAGGGAAGGATACGAACATGTTTCGATATTACAGAGAAGTATACAACAAGCAGTAACTCGTTTGATCTTTACTTGTAGAAAAAGGAGGTGAGGATATTTTCCCGCAGTAAGTGGTATGATGTTAATATTATACAAATGTGAATCAAGGGCAAATAATCGAAATCCGCCATATGACATGCATTGAGTAAGTCAAATATGTGTTGATGTATTAAATAATGTATGGCACATCATTCTTAATGCATTGCATTTCGCGTTTTCGTTGGAGGAAGGAAGCAAAACCCAAACGGCACTTCATTGATAAACACATGCACGCACACACACACACACAAAGACACACATACACACACATATAGACGGACACCACACACACATATAGACGGACACACACGCACACACGTCCCCCATCCACACACACACACGGACACACACACACACACACACACCACACACAAAAGGAGTATTGATTTCAAGAAAGCAAGAATCAAATTAAAAATAATTTGATTCTTTGCGCCTAATGGGAAATCTGATGCGTAATGGATGCACGAAAATTAAATGTTTAGCTTTTTAATAAATTCACGATATCTCGAAATTTTCTCATTTTTTAAGGTGAAGAAACCCGCTAAAGATTTCTAAAGATTTAAAATAGGTTCTCGAATTCTTTCTGAAAATGAAAGGCAAATTTCAATTAATTAAGTATTTCAAACCAACCCACATTCGCAGACTCACACACCATACATACTTACACACACAATACATTCATACATACGGCCATACAATTCACACGGGCCGCAAATATCCGTGAAGAGTGCGTTGTGGATTCTAAATACCCCAAATCCGCACAACCAAAGATTGTCAGATGATTTCGGATTGAGTTATTGCCCATCAGTGACACTTACTGTGTTGCCTAGGGTTGAATGGAACCCGCCTTGTCAGTTCGTAACAAACAATACGAGAATCATTTGCCGATACTGTAAACTGGTAAAACGAAAATTATAAATTATTAAGAGAGGCTATCGGCAATTTAAAAACCAAAAGGCAGAAGTACGAACATCACCGAAGTGACTACGGGTGCAAATCAGCACCAACTTTGCTAGAAATAGGAGTCAAAACAGATGACAAGGTGAGTTCCAGCCAAACTTAGGTAAGGGAGTAAGTGTCACTCAATCCGAAATCATCGATAATTTGACACTCAACGCATGTTGTGGGGAGTTTGTTCTCCCTTGTCGATCAATAGATAAGTGCTTACCCGTGACTAACAGTTGACTAACAGACACACATACACACACACACACACACATACACACACACACATACACACACAGACACACACACACACACACATATCAGTGGGGTTGATGCGTGTGTGTGTTTAATTATAAATCCTTAGCAGTTATTGTTGTCGCTGGGACTATATAGGTTAAAAAGGATCCCTGGTCTAAACACGTGATCAGCCCATTCTCAATCAAAACCATACCAGAGCCAGATACAGAGAAAGACAGAGAAAGTGAATAAGATAGCGAGAAAGAGTAAGAGAGTGAGAGAGTGAGAGGGAGAGAAACAGACAGACAAGCAAAAACAGAAAGATAAACAGTGAATGCTTTCTTGTGTTAAGTTTGCATATTTTATTAATGTTATTTTGCAATTATTTTTGTGCGCTTTGTTATTATTTCCTCTGTTTAAGAACCAATATCTTTATGCCTAGTTTAGTTTTCAGACAAAGAAATTTTGCATGCTCTGCCATTGGAATCGAAGACCGTAAAGGAAAAAACAAGGAAAATTACAAAAATACCCTCACAAAAATCTCGTAAAACATTAATTATTTATTTCAATACATAATATATGCATACATACATGCATGCTTACATATTTACATGTATGTATATGTGCGTATATATTTATACACACACACATACAAACACACACACACAAGTATGTAAATATGCATGTCAATATGTCTGTGTGTGAAGGCGGTGAGCTGGCAGAAACGTTAGCACTCCGGGCGAAATGCTTAGCGGTATTTCGTCTGCGTTACGTTGTGAGTTCAAATTCCGCTGAGGTCGACTTTGCCTTTCATCCTTTCGGGGTCGATAAATTAAGTACCAGTTACGCACTGGGGTCGATGTAATCGACTTAATACCTATGTGTGTCCTTGTTTGTCCCCTCTGTGTTTAGCCCCTTGTGGGTAATAAAGAAATAGGTATTTCGTCTGCCGCTACCTTCTGAGTTCAAATTCCGCCGAGGGGGTCGATTAGATAAGTACCAGTTACGCACTGGGGTCGGTGTAATCGACTTAATTCGTTTGTTTGTCCTTGTTTGTCTCCTCTGTGTTTAGCCCCTTGTGGGTAGTAAAGAAATAGGTATTTCGTCTATCTTTACGTTCTGAGTTCAAATTCCGCCGAGGTTGACTTTGCCTTTCATCTTTTCGAGTTCGATAGATTAAGCAGTAGTAGCATACTGGGGTCGATCTGATCGACTGGTGCCCCCCTCCCGATGTTTCGAGCCTTGTGCCGAGTAGAAAAGGATAGTGTGTTATATGTGTTTATATTTTATATATATATTATATATATATATATATATATATATATATATATATATATATATATATATAGTATGTAGGTCCCGGGTTGATTCGGGGTTAACCACAGTAATAAGGTACTCAATACATAGCAGAGTAAAATTAATTTATTATATAGAAGGAGCTCTACAGGACTAGAACTGTTTCATTCAAGAGAAATCTTCTAGGAAGCTAGTTAACAAGAATTGTATTGGCATTTATACATTTAGGCAGGTTTAAGGGGTGGTGGTGGGGTACTTTTTGGGGGTAGGCATAGCGCAAAATATCATACTTGGGGGAGTGGTCAAGGAGTCAGTGGTAAATTAGATAAAAGAATAAATAAAAAAAATAAAAAATATATATATAAAAAAGAATTTACCTAAAACTCTATTCTTTTTTATATATATTTTTTTATTTTTTTTATTTATTCTTTTATCTAATTTACCACTGACTCCTTGACCACTCCCCCAAGTATGATATTTTGCGCTATGCCTACCCCCAAAAAGTCCCCCCCACCACCCCTTTAAACCTGCCTAAATGTATAAATGCAATACAATTCTTGTTAACTAGCTTCCTGAAGATTTCTCTTGAATGAAACAGTTCTAGTCCTGTAGAAGCTCCTTCTATACTATATAATATATATATATATATATATATATAATATATATATACTATATAATTACTTATAGATGACACGTGGCCATTCAAAAAACAGAAGAAAGAGACGACAGAAATTGAAACCCACCATTTCCCCACTTGTGATTATACAAATTCATAATTTCTTTAGCTTTCGATAATTTTATTCGATTTCTCTATATCAGTAAGATAAGCTGCTGCTGTATAAAATGAGCAAAAACGAATCATGAGTACAAAAGAGGAGAAATGGGACGTGCAAAAAAATGAGGATTTTAAAGCGAACAGTTTAAACTTTGAACTATGAATTAGTGCTTCCTTCAAACCATTTACACTTCTTTTTGAAGATAGCATTCCGCTGAGTTCAACTTGGGTTTTAGCCTTTAGGCGAGCAATAAAATAAAATGCGTGTGACAAGTCCTGGGTTATTGATATCCACACTTCACTCTCTTTCATAAATGAGGGCCTTATGCGTTGCTCAGAATAAAATTGCTATTATTTATGGAGTATTTGTTATTTACTATACATCTTGTATTATTGGGTTTACACTGTTTGGTTTATTCAGATTTTACTTTCTATATACTGACAGTCTAATGACTGTATGTATGCCATACTCACTAGTATCATCACTCTGTTTTCTGTGAATAAAAAGAGGAAAATGCATTAGTTATGCATAGACTTCATCACCTGTTAACGGGGTAAGAACCATCTACATTACGGTCTATAGCTCAGACATTCGACAAGCTATGAACCTTATCAGTCTCAGGAAATACTTATAGTATAATGTAATAATGATAAGGAAGACCGTGGTGGTGGCGGTGATGATTATAACAACAACAACAATAATAATAACACAATGACAATGATAAAAATAATAATGATAATGATGACTATGATGATGATGACGATGAAATTGACCAAGGTGATGATGACGACGAGTGTGGATGATGATGAAGACGATAAAATAATAATAATAATAATATAATAAAAAAAATAATAATAATCATAATAATAATAATATAATAATAATATAATAATAATAATAATAACAGTAATAATAATAATAATAATAATAATAATAATAATAATAATAATAATAATAATAATAATAATAATAATAATGATGATGATAATGATGATGATAATAACTAAAAATTAACATATTCCTGCAATAATGGAAATTAGCTTAGAAACACATTAAGAGGAGTGATTAAGAGGAAGAAATAAAACATTAAATGGATTTAATGGATTTCCATTTCTTTCTCTCTTATAGACAACCTTCCTTTTTTTTTGTCTTTTGTCCATCTGACTCTATTCCTAACAAACACTACAGCAGGGCGATTAAAAAAAACAACCCAAAACATTTCTGCTAAAAATGGAACAAAACAAAAAACGAATATTTAAAAACTAAACAAAAAAAATAACTATGCAAAATAATCCATAAGACAAAAAAATACAACACGTATATAGTTACAGAGAGAAGAGAGAGAGAGAGAGAGAGAGAGAGAGAGAGAGAGAGAGAGAGAGAGAGAGAGAGAGAGAGAGAGGCTGACCCTCCCCCCACCTTCTCTTCGTTTAAACAATGCAATTCTAGCGAGCTGACTTGCTAACTGAACATTCAGATTTGAAGTCTGAAATCAAAACTTGTAATTTTATCGTCTGCTTTGTCCAAATATAGTTTTATATGAATTTCGCTTGTCTTTGATTCTTTTGCGAGCATTGTTCGTGATGTAAATACTTGTTTTCTACGAAGGAGCCAATATATTTCAATAGATTAGTTGAGTTATTTCTTTACTAATACATGCGTGTGCCTTCTTTATTATTCAAAAACTTCTTTGATGCTCATTATTATTATTATTATTATTATTATTATTATTATTATTATTATTATTATTATTAATTATTATTGTTACTATTATCATCATTATTATTATTTTTCCATTCTATTCTTTCCATCGGCAAATCTATTTTTACTTAATGCCAAAACAGTCTATAATTCTAAACGCTATCGATCATTGTATGGTTTAAACTGGTCCGTGATGGTTTTTTCCCCATTTATTATTTAAATCATATATATATCTTCATAGGCGCAGGAGTGGCTGTGTGGTAAGTAGCTTGCTTATCAACCACATGGTTCCGGGTTCAGTCCCACTGCGTGGCACCTTGGGTAAATGTCTTCTGCTATAACCTCAGGCCGACTAAAGCCTTGGTAGACGGAAACTGAAAGAAGCCCGTCGTATATATGTATATATATATATGTATGTATGTGTGTGTACATGTTTGCGTATCTGTAAACTCGTGCACATGGTAGATTATGTTGATTGACTACATGTACTATCTTACCTCACAGTTACTTTCATCAGACCATATGAGTTTCGACCATTGCTCACTGGTCCAATTTGAGTGGTTTTTGGCCCATTGAAGATGTTTTTCCATATTCGCTTCAGAAACCCCGATCCTCTTCCTGGTGTAGGAACCGTCTTAAAGAAACTATTTATAAAAACAAATTTAATGGTTAAAAATTATATAACTATAAGTATGTCTAGACATCCAGACAACTTTCAACTAAGGATATCAGTTTTTTTTTTTTTTGAAGTCTGATCGAAGGTTAAGCGAAATGGGTTTAAAATTTAGCTACAATTTATGGCCATTTAATTTCTTCGAAATTTACATCGTTCTGAGTTCAAATTCCGCCGAGATCGACATTACCTGTCATCCTTTCGGGGTCGTTAAATTAAGTACCAGTTGCGTTCTGGGATCGATCTAATCGACTGGCCCCTTCCCTCAAAATGTCGGGCCTTGTGCCAAGAGTAGAAAAGAATATTATGGTTACAGGTACAAAATCCAGTATTTAAGCCCTTAGTAATTTGGTGTGTCAACTTTATTTTCACAATACCATTCGATCTAACAGTCACACATTGAAGATGAAATATGTAATACATAGAAAGATACCAAAGCTGCCTCGCGTCTGGAAAGTCACCGCATGCGTTCATGGGAAAATGTATGTATTTGTGTGTGAGTGTGCATGCGTGTTATTGTATGTGTGAGTTTACACGTGTGTGTGTGCATTTACGTATATATATGTGTTTGTGCTTATGTTTGCATGAATACACACACACAATAATATATATATATGTGTGTGTGTATGTGTGTGTATAAAGAAAGAGATACACACACCACACACACACACATATGTATATATAGATAGATAGATAGATAGATAAATAGGTAGATATATAGATACTCATACACACGCACACATACATATATATATATATATATATATATATAGATAGATAGATAAATAGGTAGATATATAGATACTCATACACACGCACACATACATACATATATATACACACACAGACTCACACACACACAGAGGGAAGGAGAAGAAAGGTTACGACAGAGACGGGAAGCGACCCAAGAGTACAAACCTGTCTCTATCTGTTCACAATAGCTTCTTGTCAAAATATATATACAAAATGGTGTATAGACAACACACTGTCATGTCATTAAGATTCTTATTCTTATTCCGATTATTATTGTTATTATTATTATTATTATCATTATTATTATTATTATTATTATTATTATTATTATTATTATTATTATTATTATTATTATTATCATTATTATTATTATGCTTTTGATACTTTTCTTGTAAAAAAATATATCCCAATTCTTCTTTGAAAACGAAAGCAGTATACAAATATATGAATGCATAAAATTAAATAAAACAAGATATAAATTATTAAAACAATAAATAAACGAGAACAACAGACAAATGATGTATTCGTATCTGGAAGCGTAACATAATTGGTACTCTGCAATTATATCCATACATACGTACGTATATAGCCCTGTCAATATCTCACCTGGAGTTCATCTTCTCTCCTTCTACCTCTCACTTTCTCCCTTAGACTGTCTGACTCTGTCTACTTCTCTCTGGTTTCAGAGTTTCAGATGAATGCTTGCATATATGTATATATATATATATATATAATATATATATATATATATATATATATATATATATATATATATATATTATATATATATATATATATAGATATATATATATATATACATAGATATGTATATAAATATGTATACACATATTCATATATGAAGTCACACAAACAACACACGTATATGCATGCACGTATATATATATTATATATGCATGAATGGGGTATATATATATATATATATATATATATATATATATATATATATATATATATGCATATATAATAAAGAGAGAGAAAGAAATGAGAAAGGAGAGAGGCAACGTTAGAGAGACGGATATATATATATAACATATATATTATATATATATGTATATATATATCTACATATATATATTATATATATATATATATATATATATATAATATATATACACGTATACGCACACGCACATGTACATATATTTGTGGAAGCGTATAAATGCACATACACATATACCAACGTATTACACATGCACACACAATCGAGACACAATATGTCGTAAATCAGTTTTTCAAAATATTTACAATCCTACATACAATGCTAAAACACCGAAGTCGCCACCGCCATCAGCAATACAATCACCACCACCACCACCTTCAGTATCACCACCAGCGCACCTCCGCCACCACCTCAATCATCAACATCACAAACCAGCTCCATTCTGGATACTATGACCATCTCCCCCGTAACCCCTTCTGATGTGCTATCCCCTAAAATACTAACATCAACACCAAACACATCCACCACCATCTTCTTCATCCTCTCCTCCATCACCTGTACACTTTCTACTCTAGCTACCACGAACACCGCTGCCATTACTACCATCTTCGACAAAAAAGTAACCATCACCACCTCCTCCACCGCTTCCACCAATAACAGAAACAACAACAGAAAGCAACCAACAACAATGGCAAGATGAATATATGTAAACAAAGATGTTTATTCGGCAACATTATTTTAGAACGAAAAGAATAATAAAAAAACGTAATATAAAAACAGCCAAAAATGAAAAAGAAAGTTCCAATTAAGAGCTAAGTCTTTCGTTTTGTGTCGTTACTCCAAAATAGTTTCTGTTTAAATAGATTTTTTCAAATGAAAGGTAAAAATTTGATTGAAGTTGTGCACGTATTTCTTATACATATACAGGCCTACATAGATATACATACATGTATGCATATATGTATATATATATAATATATATATATATATTATATATATATATATATATATATGTCTGTGTGTGTATCTTATATATACATATATGCGTATATACATACACATATATATATATACACAAACAAACACACATGCACGTACGTACATAGTTTGTTCACATTTTCCCTACGTACTTGCTAAATACACGCATACATATGTCTGTATAATTGTGTGCGTGGACGTGCATGCATATGTGCGCACGTGTATTTGTGTGCATGTGCATGTTTCTGCTTGTGTATGTATGTGTACATTTGCATTCGCACATTGCTTACATTTTCCTTAGAGACATACATATACACATATCTCTACATACAGAAATATGTATATATATATATATATATATATATAATATATATGAATGCACATTTTAATATTTACATTTATATACATTGTATGTGTGTGAATATATATACATATATATATATGTATATATATATATACCTTTACATATACATACACAGACAAACAAAAACATATACATGTGTGTGCGTGAGTGTGTGTATGGTATGTTTGTGGTGTGTGTGTGTGTGTGTGCGTGTGTGTGGTGTGGTTGTGTGTGTAATACAGACAGCTCTGTGCTTGGTACAACTGTGAATAGAATCAACTCGAACGAATTAGAGAAGAGGAAGAATATCGCCCTCTCAAACGAAAGAAAAACACAAAGCAAAGATAAAAACATAACATAAAAACATTGATAAATAATAATTAAGATTCCACTATTTTCATTTTTTGTTTGAAGTTAAAAGAAGCGAATATAGAAAAGGAAAACAGCCCAATAAATTATATATATGTGTGTGCATGTATGTATGCATGTATATGTATATATACTATATATATATATATATTATATATATATATATTATATATATATATATATATATATACATAAATGACAAATACAAGGTAAAAAATTTATGAAAGAAACCGGCACACATGAATTTTGTTTTATTGTTCGTCGGAAGTTTTATAAATAACGAAATATGTTTCGGCGAAAATAAATCGTAATTGTTAAAAACTGGAGAACGGTAGATTGGTAGTATGGAAGATTTTCTTAGTCGCCTTCCTAAAAATTGCACAGAAAAATTTGTACTTGGTGACAGCAGCAAATCAGAGGTTATATTTTACAATGCAGTAAAATCACTTAATCGAATAATCTTTTTATTTCAAGCCCACCGGCCCATCATCGGGTGTAAACAATCACAGAATTATCGCCCGTTCATGGTTGTGCGGTGCAGAGCATAAACAAAATGGCGTCCTTGTTGCTAGTTCCTTTTCTGCGTTGTACGAAGCCGCTCTTGTGTTTTTTTTTTACTTATTTTATCACAATGCTTCAAATATTCTATCGTGCTGTTCATAGATGTTTTAATATTGTGGTTAAGTCTGCCATATATAAGAATCTATCAACGGTAGATCATAAAGAGAACAACTGTCACATACATATACACAAACATATAAAATCTCATATACGTACATATACATATATAAATATATATGTGTGTGTGTGTGTGTGTGTGTGTGTGTGTGTATGTGTGTGTGGTGTGTGTGTATGTACGTATATAAAAATACACATATATAAATGTATATACTTCAGATGCCTTTGCGAAGCTTGCTTGCAAGTAGTAAACTTCTTAAAAAGCTGAAAGAAAGAATTTTTATGACCTATCCACAAAAGTGGATGTGGAACAGAGGTCAAAATCCATTGGCCAACATCTCTGACCTCACATATCAGTAAAGTTATGGATCGAATCATCAGAAAGATGTTGATAATATTCCTAGAGGAAAATGACCTACTGAACAATAAGACAGCATGGCTTCCTTCTAGGAAGAAGCTGCCTCACATAGTACCATGATTTGGTTTTGAAACAGTAGCGTGACCATTGAGATGTCAGGTTGATATACCTTGACTTAGCAAAAGCATTTGATAAGGTAGATCATGGCATGAAATATCATAAGCTACGAGATCTTGGCATTACTGGTAATCTGGGTGAGTGGCGGCATGATTTACTTAAAGGCAGGAGTCAGGTAGTGGCAGGCAATGGTGCCCTTTCTGAGGAAAATAAAATCCTAAGTGGCATCGCCCAGGGAACTGTTCTTGGGCCATTACTCTCCATAATAGCCCTCTTAGACATGCCTACTATCAATCGGACAGCCACTGCCGATGATACAAAATTATCACAGGAAATAAAAAAAAACGAAGATGACGGTGCATGCTTACAGAGGGACCTGAATTCGATATACAAATGGGCCGAGATAAACAATGAGAAATATGCAAAACTCTAGAAGGATTAAAAGCTCATTTCGGCACAGCGTGTTATACAAATGCCAGAACTGGCCGCCATTGCATTATACCAAAGATACCATCCACTCCATCAAAATTCAAGACCAGGTACTGCAATAGTCTAGGTTTCAGTTTGGATTGTTTTGCATCACTGCTTCTTTATATTCCTTTGTCCCAGCTGTTGGCGCATTCGGTGTATAAGAGTGTTGAATCCATTCCCCTGGTCTGTGCCTCATGTCGGGCTGTTTGTCCATCCGGCCTTATGGAGCGGAAGATATCCAGTTTCTTTTTGAAGACATCTACTTCCACGTTATGCAGATTTCCAAACTTTTGTGGTGAGGCATTGAAGAGCTGCGTGCCTTTGAACCCCAAACTATTGCAATAACCGATCCTGAATTTAAATGAAGTTGATTATGCTTTTCTTACAATACTATGGCGTCCAGTTCTTCTATTTTTATTACACCCATTGCCCAAATTAGGTTCAAGTCCCTCTAGAGTTTCCCATATGTAGATTATTGCATATCAATCACATTTTGACATCTGCGAGGAAAACTACAGTTTTTTCAGTCTCTCTCAGTACCTCATCCGTTGCGCTGTTTCAATCTTCTTAGGTGTAGTGGCGTTGGACTGCTTCAAGCTCCGCTGTTAGTTTGGCGCTGTGTGGTGACTATATCTGGGAAAAGTAGTCCAGATGACTGAGAACAAAAGTTCTCCATATGTATATAAATACCATACACTATATATATTATATATATTATATATTTGTATATATATGTAATGTATGTATGTGTTTATGTATATATATAGCCCCAGGCCGACCAATGCCTTGTGAGTGGATTTGGTTAGACGGAAACTGAAAGAAGC
>NC_043017.1:1709272-1716772 GCF_006345805.1 Octopus sinensis | reverse complement strand
AATGATGATGATGATGTATGTATATATATATATATATATGTATTTATATATAAAGGAAAAATATGTATTGGAATATAGAGAGAATGATGGAGACGTGTTTGGGAAGAGAATGCAGAGGTAATTCCGAGAGAGAAAGAGAAGGGGAGAAACGAGCGGATAAAGAAAAAACGAATGGGCGTTAGGGGTAAGAAAGATGAACAGAGATAGATAGATAGATAGATAGATAGATAGATAGATAGATAGATAGATAGATAGATAGATAGATATAGATAGAGAGAGAGAGAGAGAGAGAGAGTAACAGAGATAGATAGATAGATAGATAGATAGATAGATAGATAGATAGATAGATAGATAGATAGTCACAGATGGAGAGAGAGAGAGAGAAAGTGGACCAGACAAATGGGAGAAATTAGTTAAAATAGAGAGTGAGAGAAAAGGAGAGATCAAGATACAGTGTGTATATATTTGTAAATAACGTGTGAGCGTGAATGCGTGAGTGTGTGTGAGTTTGTGTGTGTGTGTAGAAAGGGAGAGAAATGAAAAATGATTTGAAAACAAAGAATGCATGGGCCACGTGACAATATGGCAATAAATAAACTGTACTCACAAATTGGCATACGTTTATGCAATACAAAAGAATGTATACACCTACATACAAACATAGGCACAGGAGTGGCTTTGTGTTAAGAAGTTCGTTTCCCAACCACATGGTTCAGGTTTCAGTCCCACTGCGTGGTACCATCGGTAGGTGCACTCTATTATAGCGGACGAAATACTGCTAAGCATTTCGCCCGGCGTGCTAACGTCTCAGTCAGCTCGCCACCTTTCTGAAGAGAAAATATTGAGAGCTGGCCGTGGAGTTCGAAGTCACTTCTTTAAACACACTACATACATACATACATACATACATACGTGTGTGTGAGTGTATATGTGCGTGTATTTCTGCTTGTATGTATGCATGTACACACACACACACACACACACACACACACCACACACACACACACATATATATATATATTAATGTATTACATTCTTCAGATTTTTCAATATGCTAGACCACTGGTTTTAAATTGATATTAATCAAATTAATATTCAATTTTTCATCCTTTTTATATATATATATATGTGTGTGTATGTGTGCCTCTGTGTGTGTGTGTGTACGTGTGTATTTATATATATATATGTGTGTTTGTGTGTGTATATGTGTGTGGCAATAGCGCGTTGCACTACTTGTGTTTATAATGATGGAAAGTATTTTCCAGTATTGATCAGGTGTAGGGAAATATATAAATCCAATTTATTTCAGACATAAGTTGCAATAATATATATATCACTAATAAATTGTGGCTTTAATAGTTTGTAAGAGAAACTCTATTCAAATATAAGTATTATATCATATGTATATATGGTTGTTGGCTGTAGAAAATATATTGAAATAGTGACTAATTTTTGTTTTACTACTTCACAATATTTGAAAATACTAAATACATATGTTAATATAGCAGTTAATTGCTATAAAATATATGAAAATAGTAACCAAATAAGTAAATACATATACAATACAATATAGTTGTATCTTTTCTATCTTACTATAAATGAAAACCTTTGTCGTCAGAACCTGCAAGTCTTGAATCTCCTCCACCAAGGTATTCTCGTCCGCTCATCTTTCCTCTATTCATCAGCCTATTAGTGTCAAACCCCATTGGACACCAAACTAACCACGATGTCCATTCCATCCACCTCTCAACATTGAACCACTGGAATCTTCGTGAACATATTAGTCCTGCAGGTTTTGACAGACAACATTTTAAATATAAAAAAAGGCATGAATCTTATCTCACTGGTATGAGAAGGTATTAGATACGGAGGCCTTATCCTTCACAGGAAATAAAAAAAATATATATATGTATAATATTGGCAACGCTTGTTGATATGGTAGTTTCTACTGCAAATTATACTGAAAGACTGGTCAGACATCGCATTACTGATTTCCTTTCGTTTTGGTTTCATTTGGAAATGCTTACGTGATTCACTATTAGGTCAAACACCATTACTGATTATGTAATTGTATGAATGAGTGTATGTTTGTTTGTTGAGTCTTTGTGCATCTGTGTGGGTGTGGGTGTGTGTGTAAGGGTTGTGTGATGCGCAACTAATACGCAAGCTATTATTCTAACATAATATATGATAATTGAATATAGAAAGAACAGGTGATACACACTACTTGTTACGAAGCTTTCAACGAAACTCTACACTTAGTTCTCTTTTCATTGGAAACAAAAAGAAAACCAGAAAACCAAACCAAGTCAAACCAAACGAAGTAGAATGAGAAAAGAAATCAGCATCGCAGGAACTGAAGAATTTCTTTATTTCCAAACACATTATCCAAATATCAATACAGATGGAACTTTTGTTTCTTTACTCGCTTTTCGTATTGGTTGTGTTCTTTTTCCTTTTCTCTTTTTATTTTGCTTTTCAATACTTCTACGAACAGCATGATGGGAAAATATGCTTGCAGACGACTAGGCTTTCATTAACAGAAGAAAAAAATATATAAAGTAGAAAAAGAGAAAAGAAATTCAGGAGTGAATGGCTCATGTGTTTTAAAGTAAAAGTGAGAAGTAAAAATGCGTCAGTTACATAATGGAAGAACAATAAACATTTTAAAGAAATATTTTTTCCCCGGAGATTCTGAGAGGGAAGAAGAGAACTAAGAAAATCACCAACTAAAACAAAACAAAAAATAAATGACAACAGAAACAAAACGAAAATCATGGATTAGTAAAGGTCTTTTTGTTTGCAAACGACAAGAAAGGTACTCAAAATATAAGATAGGGTATGTACATTTTATTAGAAGATGAAGCTTGTAGAATCATAATTTTGATCTGAGTTTCACGTGGTCGATTATTCAAACGATCGTTGAAAGAATCTGCCCACTGAAACCAGAGATGCAATCCGAGAAACTTCATACATTTAACTTTATTTAGGTCTGTATCTACGAATCTATGTCTGTCTACCAGTCTCTCTATCTATCTGTCTTTCTCTCTCTCTTTCTCTTTCTCTCTCTCTCTATCTCTCCCTCTCTCTCTTTCTCTCTCTCTCTCACCCAGGAGAGAAGACAAAGAGACAAAATGTCTGTTTGTCTTTTCTCTCGGTGCTGTATGAACATTTAAGGTGGTTTTAGAGTCACGTTTTGACTACTATTTCGAGCGTGGAGGTATCTCTTAGATACCCTAAATTATAATCTTAAATAATTATTACTTTTGAAAGGTTTTCATTCCCTTGCTGGCCACCTGACAAGATCGGTATTTTAAATATCGAACTTCTTTCTCTCCCCCCTCTCTCTCTCAGACAGACAGACTTATCTTTCTCACTATCATCTGTCATCTTCCTCTCATTCTTTGTCGCTGTGTATATGTGTATATATATGCGTGTTTTTGTGTGTGTGTGTGTGTGTAGCTTTGTAAAATCCGAAGTTCATTAATGTTCCAAGTATAGAAATGCACTTAGTTCACATTTAATGATTTGTGTTTTTCATAAAAAAAAACAAAGTTCCATTTTACATATTATAAGCATTCATTAGTATTAAACTTGAAATTTTATTTTTTCTTTCAATTTTGGCAACGTTCCTGAAATAGGCCGGGTTCAAACTCCAATTGTTGAGACATGGAGCCTGGTGAATTATAATAATGTGAAGAATACTGACATATATGTTAATGTGAACGGAGCTGGCTGCATCTCTGTCTCGCATACTGGCATTATTTTTATACATCAAAGAGAGAAAAGATGGAGTATAGATCATTATATATCATTTAAACGAACACTGTCTCCCCACAGAAAACAATGACTCACTCACCAAGAACAACAATATATCTAACGTCTCCGCAATGCGTACATGAACATAAACAGACACATGCACACACAACATTATTGCGTGATTGCAATATTTATTGAGGATTCAATAAGAAAATAAGTATTCTTGAAAATAATGATTGCAATAATTTCGGAATTTTTTTCTTCTATCTTTGCCTTGTTCATGTCAATTTTTCTTTGTTCCAGATTGCAGCCATAAATTACTCTGGCCGTGGAATGCTTTCATATATCAGGAGATGAGAAATGTGCCTAAGCACGCGGTTCATCATCATAATCATCTTCAGAGCAATCTGTGGTTGTTCGGGATTCCATTGACAAACTCTTTCCACACTACACGGTCCTGCATTGCTGTGTTCAGATCTCTAATATACATCGCTGAGTCCCGAGATATGGTATCTGGATATGTCGGTTTCCTGGAGAAAAAACTTCCAGAGGAGCAGAGATAGGAGCAGAGATAAGATAACCTCTTTCTCTGCTCGATGGTGGTGGCCAACACATTGTAGCCATTTCTGCTTTAGCTTGAGTGACGCTGGTATCAGATTTCCGTAGAAGTTAATAAGTGTTCGGTGTGATCTCCAACTGATGTTCTGTATCTTTCTGAGCAGTTTGGTATATGTTCCATCTAGTTGTTTTTCTAAGAGAGCCGATAAGGTCCAGGCCTCTGACTCATAGACGGGGACCGGCTCAATCCCTGTTCCAAATATCTTAACTGTTAACGTGGGTGGAAGGTTTGAGTGCCAGATCTTATCAAGTCTGTTACACGAATCCCAAGCAAGAGCTTTGGAGATGCGAAAGTCCTTTTGGGAGTCTATTATTTATGATCCAAGATATTTAAAGTCACCAACGTTTTTGATTGAGATATTATTGAGCAATTTAAGTTCAGTTAACTTGGAGGAAGTCGTGATAAACTTGGTCTTACTCTCGTTGCAGTAAAAACCGACCTGGTTTGCTGCTTTCTCCAGTGCTCAACAAAGGTTCTGTATGATTAATACAATGGGAGATCAAAGCAAGATCGTCAGCAAAGTCAAGATCAGTTAAATATTGCGCACAATGGCGACCGCTCTGGCGGGGTTTCAGAAGGTCCCTTTTCCTCCATAGGAAGTGCGAAGATTATAGTCGAGAACAATGATGTACAAGAAACGAGCGAGTCTGACACCCTGCAGAACACCCTGATTCAACTTCTAAGAAATCAGTAACTCCATCAGGAGATATAACTGTGTCAGTGGGGTTTATGTACAGCACTCTGAAAGCATCAACAATACCATAGATTGCAATGATTTTAAATATAAGATCTGTGATGATGGAATCAAATGCTTTGCGAAAGTCAACAAAACAGCTTGTGGCACTCTTGTTAAACTATTTCAATTCTTCCAGCATGCGACGGATGGAAATGATTTCAGCAGTTGCTGACCAGCCCCTTCTTAATCCATTCTGGTTCTTAGGAAGAAGTGGATCGAGCATAGGTACAATCCTATTAAGGAGAAGATCGTTATAAACTTTTGCTGCAATTGGATCACGTTAATGCGTCTGTAATTTTCTGCACTTGTTAGATCATCTTTTGGGGGGTACAGGGGCATTTCCACCTTTCCACCAAGCTGATGTGCATATGTGTCGTTACAGAAATTTAGTATGGTTTCATGAAATATTGCATCTTTCCATAGTAATATTGCTATGTTATCGAATCCTTGAGATTTATTGTTAGCGAAACTACTTAGAGCTACTTTGAGCTCATTCAATGTGAAAAAGGTGTCGATATTTGGTGTAGAGGAAGCTGAAGATCGCTAGTTTGTAGTGTTTCTCCAAGAAGTTTCAGAAAGTGGTCAAACCAGTTGGTCTTGTGCTTCTCAGAGGAACCACCCTTAAGCCTGATGGAGGGCTTAAATTTACTTCCAGTTAGTGTGTTTATCAATTTCCATACTGTACCATCTTACTTTGCAGTATGCAATTTTGCTATTTTGTTAATATCAAATGGAATGTAATCTGTTTCTACATTGGTATATACCACATCTAGTGTTCCTTGAGTTTTGGAAGCGTCTCTGCAGTCATTTTAGTAGTCTAAGAAAATAAGTATTCTAGAAAATAAATATTGTAATGATTTCAGAATCTTCTTTTTTTTTTGCTTTTGCCTCGTTCATGTCAAGTTCCTGTTTGCAGCCATAAATTCCTCTGGCGGTGAAATTTTTCCATATATCAGTAGAAGATGTACCTAAGAATGCGGTTCATAGTGGATACTTGGTGTTGGACAATTTTCTTCTGTTATTGATACATTTCTGTGCTTTGTAGGTCTATACGTCTCCAGAAGTAGCATTCTGAAGACGAATGCTGCAGTTCTGTAGCTTTCGGTAGGATACCCACGTTAAATAACTCATACAGAATGCTAGTTCAACCAATACTGTATCAAACGCTAATATTGAATTATAACGCAGCCGAGCAGCTAGCTATTAGTAAAACCAGTTATCTATTAATAACTGCTTTTCTATAGAAGTAGAAGCAAAATGTGATTGGACATATGGCTGAATGTTAATAATTGTTACTGATGACCGACAAGGACAGAGAAATCAGAAAATCGCAAGTTCACCATTGTTTCTGGACACCTTTTGTTTGTTACTGATAAATGTTTGTGTCTATTAGCACTACGTCTACGAGAGATAATAAATCAAGACAATTCCAGACAAATACTGTAGTCTTATAGTTTTCGAGAATATAGCCACATTATTATAAGCACACACACACACACATACACACATACACATATGGTGGGCTATGTATGTATGTTTGATTTCATATGCGTATATGTTCGTGCTTGTTTTTATGTTCAGTTATAATGGTTTCGAATTTTGGCACAAGGCCAGCAATTTCGGGAGAGGGTTAAGTGAATTACATCGACCCCAGCGATCAACTGTTACTTTATTTTTTATCACAAAGTCGACCTCGGTGAAATTTGAACTCAGAACATACAGAGGGACAAAATGTCACTAAACAATGACGATTCTGACAACTCGCCTCAGTAACTTCAGTTATATATATGTATAGACACTCACACACGTATGTGTGTGTGTGTGTGTGGGTGGGTGTGGGTGTAAATCAAGAGAGACGATGGAGATAAGATTAATAAAAACCATTATAAGATTAGGTTTTGTCAATGTATTAATAAATTTTGATTAATCTATCTCATCTTCCCTCTTGGTTTTTATAATATATATATATATGTATGTGTGTGTGTGTGTGCCTGTGTGTGTGTGTACGTGTGTGTGCGTGTGTGCCTATATTATAAGGTATTCAGCCAGTCTAATCTTGGATATCCCTCTGAGATTTATATACACACATATACATACATACACACACACGCACGTACGCACACACACACATATTTCATTAATCTGATGCGTTACCCTTTACACTTTTAGAGTACAAATTTTTTATTCTTGAACAAGAATATTATCGACAGTGACTTCGAATGTTCGGCCAGTTAAGCCATCTTTGAAGTGCAGTCCGACGATCGTTTAAATGATCGAAACTTGGAAGTCGCCGTCAATAACTTACTTGTTTAAGTACCATATATATATATATATATATATATATATATATATATATATATATATATATATATATATATATATATAT
>NC_043017.1:1684272-1706772 GCF_006345805.1 Octopus sinensis | reverse complement strand
TATGGATTAGATCACCTTCTCTGTGATGCTATTAAAACTTTTTTAAAATTCTGTGATAAGACTGTACATCATCTTTAAGAACTTTAATGAACTTTGGAAATCTGTTTATGTTACTTAATTATCTACATTACTTCATGAGTATAGCCTCAACCACTAGGATGTCTAGAGAACTCACATTTATTTTAGCTGATGAGTACGGGACACGTTTATATGCTGTAATTTTTGCAACTTTTAATAAAGCCTGTCCTTGTATGAAACGATTGTACTAAAAACCTATCCATTCTTGTTGCTTCTTTCTCGTATATATTTATACATATATATGTGTATATATATATATTATATATATATATATATATATATATATATATATATATATATAATATATATATATAATATATATATATATATATATATATATAATATATATATATATATATATACACACACATACACACATACATATATACATAGACCATTTCCTTTGCCGAGTAAACACACGCACCATATATTCGTTCTTCCTTTCAGCTTCCTTATTGCTCTTATTTTCATATCTGGTTATACTAGATACTGTCATTTGTTTTCCAAGTCCTATGTTTCATTAAAATAATTTGACTAGCGGCTGATCAGGGTGGGATTTCACCAACGGCAGACGGTAGTTCAGCGGTTGGTTGGTTGAGTCACAGTAGAACTCTGGTGGTTTAAAGAAGAATGCTTTCTCTGTGTAGTACTAATTTCTTATAGAATATAAAACTGAATGAGTGTCTGTATGGGGAATCGAACTCACGTTCTCACGTGTATATATGTGTGTGCGTGTGTGTGTGTGTGTGCATGTGTGTGTGTGTGTGCGCGCGCGTGAGTGTTTGTGTGTCTTATTGTGTCAGTCGGCGTCCCTGCTTGGCAACCAGAATTGGTGTGTTTACATACCCATAACTTAGCTGTTCGGCAAAACGAACGGATAAACTAAGTACCAGATTGTAAAACATAATAATATGGTGAATATGTCCATTGCACCGGAAACTTGATATGTCGCTTGTATTTATAAACCCGGACACTTGCTGACAACATGGGTTTATCATTTATAAACTCGAATATTTGATGACAAGAAAATAGAGATATATTATATATAATCTCGACGATCAGTTGATATTAACATGGAGATTATATTATAACATTCGACGATATTGTTGTATCTCTGGTGGGTCTTTATGCCAATAAATACCAGAGGCAATTGTTCTATATCAATTAATTATTTTAATTTGATAAATAGTTAACCATTTAACCAATTAAGTAATTGATTCTTTGTTTAATTGTTCAGACAATCAATCACGCAGCTAGTTTTGTTTAATCGCTTTCGTCACCATTCGTGATCTCTTCAGTAACATACCCTACGAAATATTTAACAATTATTCTCAATATCAATATTTAAGATTTATCAACATAACGCTACACAGTTACTATTGACAATCTGAGACATATATTGACAATAATATGGAGCTTATATATGACATCTACGTCGGGTGATGATTCATGACAAATGCATATCCCACGTAAAGCAAACTAGCACAAGTCAAAGGCTATGTGTATAATGCATTTTTATAGTTCCTTTGTTTTTCAAATTGAGATAAATTTCTTTTTTAATCTAAAATATATCCACCTTCATTTCCTACAATGAATTTCCATCTATGTGGTAAACGTACGAGGCTCCTCTTCCAAAATATATTTTCCTGTGATGAAAAATACTCTTCAACTACTGTTCTGACCTCGTCTACAGAATTGATATGTTTTTCGCCCTAGTGATTTTGAAGATTGTAGAATTAATGATAATGAGATGGGATATTGTCCAGCGAATATGGTGGGTGGGGCATCGTTTCCTATTCAACCTGCTCCAGCCTTTGGAATGTCATCCTAGCTGTATGTGACCGAGTATTATCCTCATGGAAGAGCACGTTTCATCTTGAAACCAAAGATGGTTGTTTTACTTCTAGCGCTGACTTAAACCGCTCAAGCTGCTCGCAGTAGATCTCCACTGTTATCGCTTGGTTTGAGTTTAAAAGTTCAATGCCTTGTATATTATACTTTTTCAAGCGAACTGTTTATCTGTTTTAACATCGATGTGCAGACATATTAGCAACTGAATATACCTGCCGACTGGATCTTGTGTGTCAGTATAATTAAAATAGGCGAAGATGTGTCAGATTTTGTGGTTAATTATCTCATTATTCAAGTTATATTCAGGACCGTCTGAACACTATTGCAGGCCTATCCATCGGGCAAAAGATCGCATTGAAGCCACTACAGATACAACTACATCATGCATAGATTAGCGGTGGCGTCCTTGGATATGTTGGGCAGCATACATGCCAATGTCCAGTTTGAAACAAGTCTTAAGAAGGCACAAGTCGTGAATAACCACTCGTCACATGGCTTTCTCTAGATATAGAAATAACAGAAACGTCTTAATAATGAACAAACAGCTGGTACACAACAAGAATTATCATGGAGATGTTGTGATGTTCATGCACGTATATAAGACAAGTATAAATAAGAAAAAATATAGAAAAACAAAGCAGCCAACCAACCCCCAACTTGTATGTCAGCAGACAGAGACGACTTTCCTGTTAATTAGAGAGTATGATTAAATATTGATGATGTAGTTTGTTTACATCGATTTCAAATTTTAATGTCGTTTCTTGTAATTACAAAATGTTTACTGTTTATTAGCAGCTTCCTCACCGTTTCTGTTGTAACTGCTCCTGCAATTATAACGTACAGCACATGACCATCACCACGACCACTGCCACCACCAGAACAGCACAACGAACATTACTAGGACTAATACAACCACCACCACCACCACCAACACCACCACCACCACCACCACCACCACCACTACCACAAACAACAACAACAACACCAACAACACCAACAGCAACAGCCACAACTATTCATTACAGCCAAAATAACAGACACATGAACATAAACTACAGTAAATATACAAATATATACACATACACGATCATGAGCGCATATGAATGCGTACGTATGTATATTTACAACAGGAATCATCCATATGTAAGTATTTATGCATACACCAATACTGGAGTATATATCTATATTTTTGTGTATACATATATATGTATGTGTGTGTGTGTTTAATGTATATATATACATATAATTATATATATATATATATAATATATATATTATATATATATATATAATATATATATATTATATATATATATATCTATACAATATGTTACATTACTCGGTAGTAAGATAAAATCTGAGTTTCAGATGCCGAAGTGGAAATCCACACCCATCTCTTCGGTTATCTGGCTATTGAAAACGTTATGAAAAAATACCGTTAAAAATGAAGGGAAATTACTCTGTTATAACTATGCTTGCTGCGTATATACATCGCTCGCATTTTTCGTCATAAAAATTATATAAAAATACATAAAAATATATAAAAATATATAAAAATATATAAAATCTTCTTGGGACATAACACAGAAAGCATGTTCTATCCATTTTCTTTAGGGGACCAAAAACGTAACAGAAATATATATATATATATAATATATATATATATATAATATATATATATATATATTATATATATATACACAATTATTCTATTTATTTATGCGCCCTTTTCAAGCCTAGCCAGGCTCATGGGCCCGGTTTCCCGGTTTCTATGGCGTATGTGTTCCTCCCAGCTGGACGGGACGCCAGTCCATCGCAGCGTTACTCAAGAAGCAGGGGCGACAGAGTACAACAGGGCTTGCCACCACCCGCTGCCGGGGCCTCGTAGAGCTTTAGGTGTTTTCGCTCAATAAACACACACAACGCCCGGTCTGGGAATCGAAACCGCGATCCTCCGACCGCGAGTCCGCCGCCCTAACCACTAGAACATTGCGCCTCCACACACACACACACCACAGCGTATATACGCTGAGATACACAAAATCTCCTTGTACCGGTTTTTAACCTCATCCTCATTGAAGAACCTTCACCTGTGCGGAAAACTAATCATGGCTCGGTAATATTGGTAGTTTCATTGTATAAGATTAAGGAAGGACTTCCAGCCCCTCACGTTTGCAAATGGTAGGACTGTTAGACAGAGCTGGGGCGTTGTCATAATGTATGATTATGTGTTTCCGATTGACCGATATCGCTTAGCGGGCTTTCAAATATACTCGTTGCAGTTGTTGATCATAAAGTTTAGCGTTCACAGCAGGGACATCCGAGTTCAAATCAAAACTCAACACCCCATCGTAATTCCTTCAAACACAAAACAGGATCTTCAGCTCAACAGGTCTACGTTTCAGAGGATTTTCTGAAGATTCGCTAAAATGAATCCATTGATTCCTCTTATTCCGACACAAAAAAGAGAGTCTTTCCTAGCAGTTTCTTGCAAATGTTAGAGAGCTGTTTTGTCTCGTGATTGGTCAGTATATAAAGAGCTTCACAACACCGTCTTTTCATAGGGAGGGGGGTGATAATGAATTTGTCTACACATGGAGCCTGGCGAAGGACCAAGCTGATCCGACAATGTACGAGTGCTTGTGCTTGGTTGTTGACCAACAATTTCACACAAAGCCACATCTCCCACAACAGAAATTTTTCTTAAGCTTGGATTATCTTCGAGTCCGGTGTCACCTTGAAATGTCCGAAAACTTTTCAATCAATCTTGTATATATACATGTGTACTTACATGCATACGCACATACACGTATGCATGCATATACATACATACAAACATACATACATATATATACGTATGTGTGTGTGATGCATTGTTTCCATAAACCGTACGTATAGGAAACGTCATGTTTCCTATGCATATGTATATATATGTATATGTATATATATATGTATATGTATATATATATATATATATATATATGCATGTATATGGTTGAATTTTTCAGAAAAACAAAAGACGAAGACAGGTGTGTAATCAACAAGGTGTATTAATTTGATGCTCGTGAAGGTGTGAAAGTATTTCGCGTTTCGAGCCTCCGCTCTCCAAGAGAAAACAATAGAAGGAAGTAAACAGTGAGAAGTAAGAATACTTTTGGAGTTAGCGGTCACTCATGGCACACACGGAAATATAAATGTGAGCCCACGCGTGTATACTTATGGACCTGCATTCACACACACACACACACACACACACATAAACTTGTAAGTACATAAAACACATTTGTATAAATACATATATCTACATATATATATATATATATATATATATATATATCATATATATAATTATATATATATATATATATATACTTGAGTATTTTATGCGTAAGTGTATGTGCATATATATATGTGCATACACACACACATACACATATATATGTATTTCTCACGTTCTCGAGCGTCAAACTAATACACCTTCTTGTAGTTTGGACACCTGTCTTCGTCTTTTGTTTTTCTGTAAATTTCAACTATATATGCACACACATACAGACACAAACACATATATATATATAGTTGAAATTTGCAGAAAAACAACAGAAGACATGCACGTAGACAAATATATAGATATTCTGTTGCTATGTAGTACCCTACAACGTGTGCTTTCTTCTATGCTGGTTTTTGTGAGGGAAATATATTTTTTCAGTGTTTATGATCTTGCGTGTAATTGTTTGTGAGTGTTTATGTGTGTGTGTGTATGTGTGTGCGTCTGGTGTGTGTCGGAGCTTGTGGTATGTTGCGTTACCATAAATATTGAATTTTACACTAAAGGAGAGGAAGAAGAAGAGAGATAGAGAGAGTGAGAGAGTGTGAGAGAAGGAATCAAAGCGAGAGAGGAGAGACTATAAAATAAAGGCAACTTGAGTACTTATGCAAGTGTAAATAATTAACGTTTCTCGAGAATATATATCTGCACTTATATACATATATATATACACTTATATAAATATGTACATACAATTATATACACATGTACATACATACATACATACATACATATATGTGTATGAGTGTGTGTATATATATATGTGTATGTATATATATATATTTACACATATATATATATATATTTACACATATATATATGTGTGTGTATGTATATATTTGTATTAATATATATACATATATATGTGTGTGTATGTATACATGCATACACATACAACACACACAAGTATATACACACATATCCTATGTACTTTCATTCATATATAAGTATATGTGCACATATAAACATATACGTGTGAGTGCACATGTATGTTTGCTCATATGTATGTATATATATATGCCTATATGTATATGTGCGTATATATATATGTAGGTATATATATATATATATAGATATATATATATATATATATATATATATAACATTACTCTACCACTGGTATTTGAGTACTCATTTTTCCACCTTGTTTCACATTTATGTGTTTACTCCGGTATATATATCTATATATATATATATATATTATATATATATATATATATATATATATATATATAATATATATATATATATATATATATATATATATTATATAGATATATAGATATACACGCACACACTCATAAACTCATAAATATCATTTGTATGTACATGTGTGGGCGTGTTTGGGTCTGTCTGTGTGTACGCGTGAGAGTCTGTATCTGCGTGACTTTTAGTACCGTTGTGATAATATAGATGTACGAATTAAAAAAAAAGTATTAACGTATTTATGAGTCTTCTTCTTCTTCTTCTTCTTCTTCTTCTTCTTCTTCTTCTTCTTCTTCTTCTTCTTCTTCTTCTTCTTTTTCTTCTTCTTCTTCGTCTTCTTCTTCTTCTTCTTCTTCTTCTTCTTCTTCTTCTTCTTCTTCTTCTTCTTCTTCTATTCATTAATATTTATAAACGATTTTGATTTTGACTTGTTTTCTTATTTTCATAAGTGAATTCTCAAGTTTCATATTTACCTTTTGGCAAATTACAATATTAGAATCCTATCTCTAAAATGAAATGAATAATTAAGTATTTAAATAAAGAAAATGATTATATATATATATAATATATATATATATATAATATATATATATATAAATAAAATGATTATACATTACATTATATATATAAAATGATTATATATATATATATACACATACACACACATATATGTATATTCACATGCAAATATACACACACGCATATATATATACCTGTATGTGTGTGTATGTATATATACCCATGCACATGCATACATGCTCATATATACATATATTCAGATATACATACATTGAAACATAAACCTATTTATATCTGTATATTTGGAAGCACTGAAACAAAATCAAACATCTAAGAAAATAATATTGGTTGTAGTTCAGTGGATAATCGAACTAATTTTGGCAAAATAAATTAGAAAAACTACACACGCAGAGAGTATGCTGAAAGTCTACTATTTATATATAAACGACTTCGAACGTTCTTAAGGTCATATTGGAGAGTCTATATACTTTATTAGCAGCTGGTTATTATTGATTAAAATTTCCTGAGTTCAATGTTTTTCAATTATGGAAATGATTGAATATATCATCAAATACGTAAATCTCTTATAAATATCTATATCTGCATATTGATACATACAGAGGCGCAAGCGTGGCTGTGTGGTAAGCAGGTTGCTTTCCAACCACATGGTTCCAAATTCAGTCTCACTACGTTGCACCTTGGGCACGTGTCTTTTACTATAGCCTCGGGCTGACCAAATCCTTGTGAGTGAATTGGCAGACAGAAACCCTGTTTTATATATTTGGTTAGGGCATTCGGCCACGGAAAACCAATTCAAAGTCGGTTATCGAAACCATATCTCGCCATTCCGAAAAATAAATAGACGATACGTGACCTCACTGGCAGACCTCCTAAGGGGACTGGAATAATCAAAAATTAAATACCAAATGGAATGGTCAAAAATGAAAAAAAATACACACCCATGTAATTCTCTCTCTGATAAATGCGCGCTTTTTCGGGGCCTACCTCTCGTCGGCATGAATGCACACCGGCCCCACTCACTGATATGAGGCCCAGCCTGCTAGCTCAACTGGTTATCAAATAAAGCTCAATATTCTTCTAGCCATCGCTCATCGTCCCTTTTTAACCAAATCCAGTGGCTAGCCTTCTCCACTGTAGTTTGGATATCGGTCATAGTGTTATTGACTTTACGATGAGCTAGGCCTAACGATAACAACAGTCGTCTCACACTGTGTCCAAGGAACCCTCTACATCCGACTTCGATTGGAAAATGCGCAGTTTTCCAGCCTGCGTCTTCACATTCCTCGATTAATATACAATTCACTATGTGTGCTTATCTCTGTCTGTCTGTCTGTCTGTCTGTCTGTCTGTCCTCTCTCTCTCTCTCTCTCTCTCTCTCCACACACACACACACACACACACATATATATATATATATATATATATATGTGCGCCAGCGTGAACAAATATCTATATAAACACTTATATCTGTGGGTGTGAATGAAAAGAAGAACAGAGATGGGATTAAAAAATTCACCACAGCTGTTTCAGCTGCATTATATTCATTAATTCTTGCATCACACCATGACAAATATCCGCCATCTTCAGGTGATTTTAACCCACCAAGCATGTTTCCTCTCTCTTTGATTAAAGCATTTTGAAAACGGTGGACCTTTGTTAGGATATGATAGAAGTATTCATGAATACAATTATGCGGAAACAGCATTTTTTAAATTTTAAACACCATTTGTGTTCTTTTATTTATACGATAAACTTGGAACCGTCAATCGCTTAGATCTACATATCGTATTGAATCTCGGGCCTATATATGTAAATTTGCATTTCACTATGTGTGTTTATATTCGGATGGACGTGGAGATATATACCCGCAGTACAGAACGAGGGAACAAGTGAATATTGCAACCCCACTGCCCGGGGTTTACGGGCGTTTTCCTGGGGTTTACACGTTGAAATACCTAAACTCTACGAATCCTGCGATTAAATATAAATATAGAGTATAATATTTGACAGTCTACTCCAAGATTCACTCGTCGATGTGCTGCTTCCAAACGTTCTGAACAGCTCATCTATATATGAAATTCAGAGTGGGCCCTCAGTTGAGTGATTATATACACCCGCTGGAAGAAACAGAGATCATGCCATATATTGTTTGCACTATGCAAAATATATTATTGTTATATTGTTGTTCTGTTACATTATTGAACCCCATTCTTCTCTTTCGTTTTTATACTCCATCTCTATTTAGACGAAACGTGTTGTCAGCACACATCGCAATGCGTATTCATTTATATTGTCATGAATACATTTTAAATTCATGTTATTTTCTCGTAACCCGATTTATTTTTAATTAAAAAATGTTCTACATATGAATATTCTTTGTTTAACCATCATAAAATACATCCAGGGGTATTTAAAAGCTCGATTATTAACACATCGTTAAACACTAATATATTAATACGATGTAATGAATATTGATGGAATAAACACGAATGCGGATACTGAATCGGCTGAAACGCTACTTGAGAGTAACTCATTTAAAGCAACAAACGCATTTGTTTTCTCATCTCAACGTTTGCATATATGTATGTGTGTGTTTGTGTGTGTGTGTGAGTGTACATATATATGTATAAATGTATGTGTATATGTGCATGCCTGTATGTATACGCGTATATGTGTATGTGTGAGTGAGTAAGTGAGTGAGTGTGTGTATGTGTGTGTAATATATCGGTTTGAATCTATTTCAGCGATATTTAAATCTTCATCTGTTTCGTGTTCTACAGTTAAAAACCATTTGTGTTTACATTTGTCGAAGTAAACATTATATATATATATGTGTGTGTGTATGTATGTATATATATACATACATATATATTGGGTGGGTGTATGTTAGTGTGTGTATATGTGTGTGTGTCTCTCTCTGTCTGTGAATCTGAGTTCATGAATGTACATGTATGAACGTACGTATCCCAAATTTCAAAAACAGATGGAAATCCAACAGGTTTACAGTACATCGACACATGATATATTTGTTATGTTACTGAAAAAGAACCGTCCTAAATAGCGTCACATTTAAAAATGTACTATGACATGTGCACAGGCACGTGATATTTTTCATGCCGTCAGCGCCGTATCCGAGAGGAAACAACAGAGGCTTTATGTGAATAATGCTGTTGTCAACTAAATATTAGTACATTCGTGCATATTTTCGTATACTTCGTAAACAACTTGACGAATATCCGGTAATAAGTACCCCGCTGTGTGTTTACGTTCGTATGACGTAATTTTATCCTGTGTAGGAAAACTCCAGGTTAAAGCGTTACACAGATTATGCCTAGAAATAAGAACATAATGCGATACTTTGTTTTTAACTTTTCATTCGCAACTAAGCGTGACTGTGTGGTAAGGAGCTAGATTCCCGACCACATGGTTTCCGGTTCAGTCCTACTCCGTTGAACACTGACCAAGTGTCTTCTACTACAGCATCGGGGCTATCAAATCCTCTGAAGTGTTAGACGGAAACTGGAAGAAACCCGTTATATATACATGTGTATGTGTGTGTATGTATCAATGCATGTACGTATGTATATATGCATGTATGTATGTATGTATGTATGTATGTATGTATGTATGTATGTATGTATATATGTATGTATATATATATATATATATAATATATATATATAATATATATATATATATATATATATATAATATTCGGGAATTCCAAACTTACAGGGAAAAATATAATTTAGTAAAACTAAATCAAATTTAATAATATATAATATACTAATTATATACTATTTTTTAAATCATTTTGTACTTTATTTAGTTCTAGGTAAATGTTTTATCGTATAATTAATTTTTTCTACACAGTATGATTTAATTATATCATTGTTGAATTGTGTGTATGTGCGTGTGTGTGTATGTATGCATTTGTGTGAGAGTGTATTAGCGATACAAGCAGTATTTATACCGAAAGACAATCTTTATATCCAACTAAACGAGTATGTTTTAATATTACATATGTATATCTCTCTACCCATGCCTCTCTCACACTGTTTCTCTATCTTTCTCATTTTCTGTCTGTCTGTTTATCTATCTGTCTATCCATCTATCCATCAAGTTGTCACGTTTGCTAAATAATATTTTGTGTTACTATATCACTCAAAGCCAGTACTTCAAATAATCAAGTTATAATCGCAATCAAACTCACAGACATGCAAAATAAAGCGAAAGAAACCAAGTAAAATGTTAGAAGCATATAACAAATTCTAACAATAAAACAAATTACTGATTAATTAACAATTTAGTAAAATTTAAGTATTCTTCCATGCAATATAAAAATGAAATGAATTTTTGAAAATGTTTTTTAAATTTACATTACGAATGAAGTGTGTGTGTGTGTGTGATAAGTTGATAGTGCCTGCAGTATGATGCAATTAATGATTAGATTAGGGGGATAAAAACTGAATCTGTAGAAAGTATAATGTAAGGGTTAATAATGTCATTAATAAGTTACAGATACACATATACTTACACACGTACATACTTGGACACATACGTAGATATTCATACTGACTCAAACATACTACATAAATATAGAGACGTACTAATACGCATACACACTCAGAATAAATCTCCCCTTAAACTCTCAAAATGACAATTTAACAGTTGAAGTAATAATAGCAATTATTTCTTTCATTTGCCACAAGGGCTTACATAAAATAACATTAAATTACATGCAACAACATAAAAGACAAAAACTGGACGATACAATGGGTTTTACGGTGTGTAAAAAAAAATGAATAAAAAACAAAATTAAACAAATTAAAACTTCCAATAGGGGAGGCGCTTTAAGGTCCTCGTGAAAAATCTACAAAATCCACGGGTGCCTGATCAACAGAGCAAGAGCCCTGCTCCTTTAATTTTTTTCCACACTGGCCATTCTTCAACATTTCAACAACAAAAACAAGACACAAATGCAGCAATTTTCTTCTTAAAACCGCCAATCTACATCCACACATCGGTGCCAAAATTAAGACTCACACTCTCATACATATACACACACCCAAACACACACGTATAGAAAATAGAAAACTACCCGAATCTTGCCGTTGAATTACAGAGACTACGGAAAGTACAGGTAAAATGTACCCCTGTAGTTATAGGTGCATTAGGAATTATTCCTTAAGATTTGAAGTGATGGACGGAGGAAATAGATATAAAACCTAGTTTAGAACATCCCCAGCAAACAGTGTTATTAAAAACAACAACTAGAATAATTAGGAGGATTCTCGTCATGTAATGTTAATTGTTGTAGCCCGATATTACAAGTATTTCTTTGCCCAACAGAATAATCTGTTGTGCGTTTATGAGATAACAGTAAGGCGGCGAACTGGCAGAAACGTTAGCATGTCGGACGAAATGCTTAGCGGTATTTCGTCTGTCTTTACGTTCGGAGTTCAAATTCCACCGAGGTCGACTTTACTTTTCATCCTTTCTGGGTCGATCTAATCGACTGCCCCACCCTCCTCAAAATTTCGGGCTTTGTTCCTAGAGTAGAAAAGTATATAAGACAACAGTACTGATGATGATGATGATGATGATAATAATACCAAAATAATAATAATAATAATAATAATAATAATAATAATAATAATATAATAATAATAATAGTGAATCTAGTGAAGTTTGTAAATCTAGTCCAAATCTAGTGGAAGCTATAAATACATACTCAGCAGCTTTTGTAGATTTTAGAAAAATTGCAATAGCAAAGCTAACAGAGGAACTAGCAAGGACTTCAATATGAATGGAAGAAGCCACTCAAGGGCAGGAATAGCAAGATTACACCTACCTAGAAAGCAAGGGAGAATACGGTTAATATCAGTAGAAGACTGCAATGAGTTTGCTTGAATGGATATAGACTCTTAGGTAACAGTGTTGATAGTTTATTAAAAAGTACTAGAATCACAGCAAGACTTAGGGAAACTAAAATACCAAACGAACTTAAAAACCAGAAAAAAGAACACAAATTATCAGAGTGGCAGGTCAAGCGTTACTCATATAGTAAGTGAATGTATCCTGCAGGCACAGAAAGAATGCATGAAAATGTGACAACACAGGGAGAATAATCCACTGTGAGTTATGTAGAAAGCTACGATTTGAACATACTAATATATGGTATGAACATAAACCTGAGTAAAGGACAAGAAAGTAAGAGATACAAGATATCGTGGGACATTAACATACAGACTGACAGAGTTATGGAAGCTAGAAAGCCTGATTTGGTAGTAGAAGATAATGAGATATAAAAGGGCCAGTTAATTGACTTTACAGTCTCAAATGATGAAAACATTAATACGGAGAGTTTAGAAAAAACAGCAAAGTATCAGGACCTAGATATTGAATTACAGAGACTATGGAAGGTGCGGGTAAAATGTACCCCAGTTGTTATAGGTGCATTGGGAACTATCCCTAAATATTTGAGCAGATGGATATAGGAAAGAGACATAAAACCCAGTTTTGTACAACAGTGTTATTAGGGACAGCTGGGATGCTTAGGAGGGTTCTTGGCATCTAAGGTTACTTGTTGTAGTATGGTAACAGAATGCTTGGCACTCTTAGAAAGATAAAAGAAATATAATATATGATTGTTGTGATGGTTGCAGTGCCTTTAATACTACGTCTAGAGGATTAGAAATGTCCAGGGATTAAAATCAACGAGGATCACATCACTGAAAGTGATTTTTTCGAAGTGATTTTTTTCAGAATCCCAAGCGAAAAGTTACAAACACGAACCCCGTTGCCGAAGTTAAAATATATTGTCTGACTATCTAATTGTAGATATTGTCGTTGATTTGCCATTCCTCAATTTTGTGGGCGTGGTAAAGTAAGTAGGGGCCGTGTTTTACTTATTGTACGCAAATAATATGTGTCGACAATATTTTTTAAAATTACATATATATTTTCTGTTTTCGTATTAGCTGTGTAAGGCAAATCTTTGAAAGTTACACATATCTTCTCTTAACGTTTTAGCAGGGTAAGCTAAACCTGTAAAAGTTACATACACCTTCTCTTTACATTTTAGCATTGTAAGCTAAAACTTTAAACCGAATCATATACAGAGAAATACAGTTCTAACCATGTATTGCAGTTCTATTTACTCATTGTAATTCCATGCCAACTTAAACTGATCCGAACTTAAGCCCTTCAGGGCTTTACTGAATAAATCTTTTCAAAATAGACGCACAACTATTTTCTTGAAATTTTCTCTACGGGGAAAGTGTGTCAATCATATTTGAAACAGCACTGTAAATATTATTTCAAGCTTTACCCCAACTATGATCGATATTCATAGAATAAAACACCTTAAGGGGATTTGTAATGTGGCTTTTGTCTGCTGCAAACCATATTCGATTATCGGATATATTGCTTTGCATACGAGGCGGTTTAAAGATTTAGTTGAAACTACAAAAAACGTAATAAGAAGCGCTATGAGATTTTAAAAAATTTTCTCCTGACAAACCATTTGCGAATAACGAAGAAAACATGCTCCTCCCCCACCTTATCTTTCCAAACCCACAAAATGGAGAAACGATTATAACATTTAATTAAATATGTGATACGTTTGTCTGCAAGTAATTTAAGACCCAAAGAAAGATGGAAGCATATAAAAAGTACACAATAACATCAGATAAGAAATATTTCGAAAATACAACGCAAAAATGCTAATTGAACGGTAATGAAATAACAGTAAAAATGAAAAAAATACACACAAAAAAAAGATAATAACTACTAAACCAAAGACAAACCTAATCCCAAATCAAAATCAAAAACACTATCCATCCATTTGTGCGCGCGTATTATTTTAATTAAATGCCATAATGAAACTACATAATTACTTCGACGTTGGGTTAATTGATATTATTTCCGAAGCAAAATGGATGTAATTGTTAAAATATGGCCTTGCTAAAACCGATAGATTAGGAATAAGGAATTCGATCTCTTCTGACTGTGAGTTATTGATATCCAGTTTTATGATAACGAGAAAGATTAATACAAGAAAAAGACAAGATGAGGATGATGATTGTGATGATGATGATGATGATAATAATAATAATAATAATATAATAATAATAATAATAATATAATAATAATAATAAAATGATGATGATTTCAATTTTCTGCTAAAAGTGCAGCTTGGGGGAGGGGATAATGTCGATTACATCGACCCCCGTGTGTGGCTGGTACTTATGTAATCGACCCCGAAAGGATGAAAGGCAAATTCGACCTCCGTATAATTTTAACCCAGGACATAACGGCGGGCGAAACACCGCTAAGCACTTGGTCCAGCGCGATAACGATTCTGTCAGCTCACCGCCTTAATAATAATAATAATAATAACAACAACAACAATACTAACATCGCTACACAATCATGAAATTAAAAACGGTAACGGCTCAATTTTTAAATATTTCATCGTTATTACGTTGTGTGAAACAGAAAGATTAACAGTTTTGCCAGAATGCATGACGTCACCTGTTGCTATGTAGAATTATGTTAGATGTTTTTAGGTTCTGATTTCAAATTCTGAGAGTTCGACATTGCATTTTTGTTCATGCGGGCTCATCACTATCACTCAAAGGGTGAACTGAAGTATCCTTAGAACATCAGGCAAAACGTTTTGCGGCATTTCATCCGCCTTTGCTTTCTGAGTTTATATTCCCACAAAGTTCAAATTTGCATTCCATCCTGTCTGGGTCGATAAAAGAAATTGCGGTAATCGGGGTTGATGTAATCGATTTACCCCTATCTAAACAAATGTTGGCCTTGTGCCAAAATTTCAAGCAAATGTAATTACCATTCATGTACTTCATGTACTTTTCTAAGAATTTCTCTTGCACCAAGAAAGAAGCTACAGGAGTTGGACAAAATTATAGAAACACCTTAAAATTTCAAATAAATTCATTTTAATATAGAGTAGGATTACCTTTGGCAGTACTTACAGCTTAGATTCTAAAAGGTATGGACTCCTACAAAGTTTGAATTAATTCCAAAGGAATTTTTGTCCATTCTTCAGTTCTTGTAGTGATGATGGCGGATATCGACTCCTTACTTGTTTTTCTAAAATGCACCACAAATGTTCAATAATATTGAGATCCGAGGACTGTGGTGGCCAGATAAAATGTTCAACTTTACTAGAAAGTTCCTTGCACCATTCAGTAACAATTTTAGCTGTGTGAATTGGTGCATTATCATCCTGAAAGGTTGCGTTTACTTCCAGAAACAGTTCCGCAAACATAGAATGAATTTGCTCAGACAAAATGCTTAAATAGTCTTCACTATTAATTCTGCTATCAAGGGAAACTATTGGACCGACGGATTTCCAAGCTATAGCCCCCACCCCAGAAAATCACGGATCCTCCTCCATGTTGGAAAACAGGAACTCAACTGTTCGCACGGAATCCAAAACCACAATCAAATGGTCATACGTGCACCTACCGAACAAATAGTCCACAAGCGCACCCCATATCTATCTATCTATCTATCTATCTATCTATCTATCTATCTATCTATCTATCTATCTATCTATCTATCTATCATCTATCTATCTATCTATCTATCTATATATCTATCTATCTATCTATCTATCTATCTATCTATCTATCTATCTATCTATCTATCTATATATATATATATAAAGCACACATTCATATATGTATATATATGTATATATATATATATATATATATATATATATTATATATATATATATAAATAGGCATATATATACATACATACATACATATATATATATATATATATATATATATATATATATATATAATATATATATATATGTATGAATGAAGATCATGTTGATTCAAGCTGTCAGTACTGAGTGACCCATTCAGTATAAATTCCTCATTTTTTTGTTAGTTTGATCAGAAATTGATATTAAAATAATAACCTCACTTCATATCTATCTATCTGTTTATCTATCTATAAATCTTCAAGCATATATATATTTTTTATATATATATATATTATATATATTATATATATATACATATATATTATATATATATATATATTATATATATATATATATACATATATTATATATATATATACTACACACACATACACACATATATATGTATATATATATATATATATAAATGTAAATATTTGAATATATTATCGGTGACGGCTTTTCTTTCCAAACATGTTATATTGAAACACGTCTTTGTTCGGATTCAATTTTTTCATTAAAGATAAGGATATATTAAACACCTCCAATAAAATAAAAAGATTTATCTTGAACTTATTCGCATCTTCAAAGCTCGCACGCAAACACACATAATGTTTACGTCGTGGCTTTATCGACTTCGAATTTCCCCATCAAAAAAGATTATACACAAACACACACACACACACATAATACACACACACACACACGTATGTATAAATGTATGTATGTATGTATGTATGTATGTATGTATTAGTGCGTGTGTTTTTGTATATATACGATTGTATGTATGTTTGTATATAAAACTTTTAATGCTTAATATTAATGGCGATTGTGGCTTACGATGTTTTGCCATTAAGAATGACTTCGGAAAACATGAATACTCTTATATATAGATAATATATATCCTCGCATTTCTGTTTACATCAACCATAAAGACAGAACTTACAAGTAAACAATCGCCATTACTACTTGTTCTTTTATTTTTTCATCTGTTTCAGTCATTTCACTGCGGCCAAGCAGGAGCATCGGGTTTAGTTGAACTAATCGTCCACAGGTCTTATTCTTTGTGACAAATGTACCCATTCTTTCGGACAGCGTATATATATATATATATGTATATATATATATATATATATATATATATATATAATATATTATATATATAATATATATATATATGTAAACTATACATATATATTTGTATATATATTATACATACGTAGACGTAGGTGTGGCTGTGTGGTAAGTAGCTTGCTTACAAACCACATGGGTTCAGTCCCACTGTGTGGCACCTCGGCAAGTGTCTTATACTATAGCCTCGGGCCGATCAAATCCTTGTGAGTGGATTTGGTAGACGGAAACTGAAAGACGTATGTATATGTATGTATGTATGTCTGTGTTTGGCCCCCACCAACATCGCTTGACAACCGATGCTGGTGTGTTTACGCCCCCGTAACTTAGAGGTTCGGCAAAGGAGACCGATAGAATAAGTACTAGCGTTACAAAAATAAGTCCTGGTGTCGATTTGCTCGACTAAAGGCGGTGCTCCAGAATGGCCACAATTAAATGACTCAAACAAGTAAAAGAGTAAAAGAGTATAAGAGTATACATATATAAATATGTTTATATATATACATATATAAGTGTGTGTGTGTGTGTGTATTAATCATTTGCATGCGTCTACATATAACGCTTCGATGAACGTAAGTTGTGATACTCAAGCACTCATCCATGAGTACATTGCACTCCAGAAAAGAAACAGCTGTGAGCTAATGAATTTCACAGTATAATTGTTCATTCGTTTGCCGTTTCAATTTGTTATTTTAATTACTTCCTCAGATGTGCAAGAAATTGCTTAGTCGCGACGATGACGACAATGATATCGAGGAAATTGATGATAAAGATGTCGTTGTTTATAGGAATGATTATTTCTACCGATGCTGTAAAAATACAAGTAGCAAAAAGCGAACGCAATCCCAACAAAATGGGGAAAAAAATTAAACAAAGTCGAACACGTCCACCACCTCCATTGTAACAACAGCATTAATAACAACAGACCAACCCAGATTTCACCCCCGCTCCATGTCTATAACGTAAGCGGCCTCAAATGATATGTAGAGCTGCATGTCTCAGTGTGGGTTTATGTTGAGGCATGTGCGTGTGTCTGTGTGGATGTTTTATGTATGTGTTTGTGGTGTGCACGATAATGTGTAAGTGTATATGTACGTGTGATTGAGGACAGACGAGGTGGGTTTAATATGTAGGATTGGTGAATGCGAAAAAGTTATTTTTCATTCAATTTAATTTCAATTCACTTTCATTGAGAAAATTCTTGAGAAAATTTTCACTTTTTGTCCTATTTAAATAGAAACAAAAAGAAAACAAAAAAGTTTACTGACTTTCAGTGATATTTTTTTTTATACATGGTTTAATCTTTGTCTGTTTTATATTCTTTATTGCGTTCTTTGTTTGGTTCTTATTTTCTTTCTTTTCTCTCTCTTCATTTGTTATTCTCTTTCCTTTGTTTATTTTAGTCTTCCAACTTTTCGTTCATTCTTCTTTCATTCTTTCATGCATTGCAGAGATTTCATTTTGTTACATTTTAATTCACATGCAAGCGCAGACACACAACTATATATATATAAACAAAAAAGAACATACAAGCACGTAGGCATGTATATATATATATATATCTATATATATATATATATATATATGTATACATGCCTACGTGCATACATACAAACACACACACATATTATATCCTTTATCCTTTAATTGTTTCACTCATTAGACTTTGGCCATGCTGGGTCTCGAACTTCGAAAATGTTTAGTCGAATTAATCGACTCTAGTGCTTGTTCAGTCGGTCATTTCTGCTGAATCATTAATTTATGGGGACGTAAACAAACCGACACCAGTTGGGAAGTGGTGATGGTGCTGGTGGATGATCACAGACACACATACACACACACATATATACTTGCGAGGGGCTTTCATTTTCCGTCTACCAAATCTACTCAGAAAAAACTGGTCAGTCTGAGGCTATAGTTGAAAACACTATCTCAAGATGAGACTGAACCCGGATCCATGTGGTTGGGAAGCAAGCGTCTTACCACACAGCCACGTCTACAAATGGTGGGAATCTTTCGTAGCAAGAGAAAGATGGTTCTGCAATTTCTTGCCGAACGCCGAGCACTATGATTTGTTTATAGTGATTAAATCTATGTGTCGTACATTATATCAATCCATCAGCAATCAACACTGTTTGAATATGAGCACAGTGTGCTGAATATTAAGTGTCGAGTTGTTATGGAGCAAGGGGAAATAGAGTATTTGGATTACAAGCACAAAGCACCAACAGTTGGAATCGTTGTGCGACTTTTACCGTTGGCGTTTTTGTTGTGCAGTGAATTGCTGTAATGCGACATTTTTATTGTTGTAATCTGTGCTTTGCCTTGTCTTATCTATAACCATTTTCCATTCAGATCATTTTGTCAGATTTGACGTTTATTTACATCCATTCATTTGATTTAATCATGCATTATATCTTAGCTTTGAGATTCCAATGGTGTGGTTGTTTTTCAACATGACATTGAAGGCTAGGAGTGAAAAGTCGAATCTAGCCCCTTTGAACATAAAACATGGAATATTTGGGCCTAATATGACCGGTTTAAATGCTAAAAGGTAAAGCCTAGAAGGAAGACTATATTCATCATCCACTGCTGGACATCTCCGCCGGTACGATTTTAGGTATTCGGGAAACAGAAAAGCCAAATGCTTCTAACAGAAAGGGCTTCCCCGAAAGAACCCAAAGGATAGGGTAAATGTGTTTGCCTGGTGACAAATTAAGTGTAGAAGCCAAGAGGTTGCTACATTGGTGGCAATTGAACACAGAAGGTAAAGGACTGGAGCGTATACCACAAATCACCCAGCATGTATAGGAACGTAGAGGATGAAACGTAATCGTAACCTTGATATGATTTGATCTCGCGGTGAAGTTTCGAAATAAAATCTTAGAAGCATTTTGTTCGACCTTCTAACGAGTCTCTCGATACGAATGTGGTCCTTGTGTTGCGATCACTTTTAGTGTTGTGTCTTCTTTCGCGAGGCTGCAGTCCTTTTTGTGCTGAGCTGACTACTACTACCACTGCTGCTACTACTACTACTACTACTACTACTACTACTACTACTACTACTACTACTACTACTACTACTACTGCTGCTGCTGCTGCTACTGCTGCAGCTACTACAGATTCTACTGCTGTTGCTGCTTCTGCTGCTGATGCTGATGAAGTTGATGATAGTGCTATTACTGACAATTGCAATGCTTCTACTACTACACTACTATACCTAGAACAACAACATATATTACTACTACTACTACTACTACTACTACTACTACTACTACTACTAGTGCTGTTGTTACTACTGACACTTGTAGAATCACGAATAATAATACCGCTGCTGTTGCTGCTGCATGTACCGCTAACACTTCAGCTGTTGCTGCGAAGATGACTCTACTACTACTACTACTACTACTACTACTACTACTACTACTACTACTACTACTACTACTACTAGTTATTTTGCCTTTTCTTCTCATCATTACTGGGTTAATTTTTTCCCCCCACAACCAAATAAAGTGCCAAACAGGAGAAAGAAATAGATACAAAAAAAAACACACGAGTAGAAAGTAGATAAACATTTCAATTAAAATCTGAGGAAAACGATCAGATAAAAAGGAAACCCTCGCCGAAAGACAATCCGTTGTTTGCCTCCGATTATAACCTCCCACACCAGGAAATAAATAAGTAAATTAAAGATAGAAGGGGACATGCAACTTTGCAAGACGAAAGTGCTCATAATTAAGATTAGATATCTAATTATCTAATTAAGTAATCAACTAATTATCTAGGGGCTAGATTATATAATTAATGGGAGTGATCAACGGTTGAATGCCTTGCCTTAGCAGAAAGGGATTTTTTTGTAGTGTAATTAAATATTTTTATATTTATTTATTATTGATAATTGTTTTGAATAGTTTACTGTACTCTTCCTGTAGAATTCTCCTCACCCGACGCTCCTCTGGAAAATAAAAGCAATGGTCGTTTTCGTCGTAGTCCTCCTCATTATTATTGTTATTACTGTTGTTGTAGAGTTGTTTTGTTGTTGTTGCTGCTGCTGCTGCTACTACTACTACTACTACTACTACTACTACTACTACTACTACTACTACTATTGTCAAGGCAGCCACCCGGTAGAATTGCTAGTACTGAAGGTGGCGAGCTGGCAGACACGTTAGCACACCGGACGAAATGCGTAGCCGTATTTCGTCTGCCGTTATGTTCTGAGTTCAAATTCCGCCGAGGTCGACTTTGCCTTTCATCCTTTCGGGGACGATTAAATAAGTACCAGTTATGCACTGGGGTCGATATAATCGACTTAATCCGTTTGTCTGTCCTTGTTTGTCTTCTCTGTGCTTAACCATTTGTGGGTAGTAAAGAAATAGGTATTTTTTCTATCTTTTCGTTCTGAGTTCAAATTCCGCCGAGGTCGGCTTTGCCTTTCATCCTTTCGGGGTTGATAAATTAGGTACCAATTACGCACTGGGGTCGATGTAATCGACTTAACCCCTTTGTCTGTCCTTGCTTGTCCCCTCTATGTTTAGCTCCTTGTGGGCAATAAAGAAATAAGAATTGCTAGTACGCCGGACAAAACACTTAGCAGCATCTCTTCTGGTTTTAC
>NC_043017.1:1679272-1681772 GCF_006345805.1 Octopus sinensis | reverse complement strand
GCAGACACGTCTTGTTGTGTCTGAGTGTCTGCTGACAGCGCTGTGTGTGAGTGCGTGTATGTGTAAGTGTTTGTGTGTGTGTGTGTGTGTGTGTGTGTGTGTGTGCGTGTGTGTATGGTTGTTCTTGATGGTGTTGTGTATTTTCTTTTGCCTATTGTTCGGTTAGTGAAATTCACTTCTCCTTATGTTAATTTTCTCTTTCATAAAAATATACCGCCACAAAAACATTGTATGTATTTATGAGTGTACGTATATATGTATATATATATATATATATATATATATATATTTATTATATAGAAGGAGCTTCTACAGGACTAGAACTGTTTCATTCAAGAGAAATCTTCAGGAAGCTAGTTAACAAGAATTGTATTGGCATTATACATTTAGGCAGGTTTAAAGGGGTGTTGGTGGGGGACGTTGTATATGTATGTGTATGTATGTATATATATGTGTATGTATGTGTATGTGTGGGTGTTATATATGTGTGTATGTGTATATATGTGTATATAGGGACTAGTGTGCTGTGTGTGCATGTGTGTGTATGGTTGTGTGTGTATGCGTGTATGTGAGTAGATGTGTGTGTATGTGTATATATATTTTTCTGTGTGTATATGTATGTGTGGTCGTGTGTGTATATATACATGTGTGTATACGTGTATGCAAGTGAGTGTGTGTATGTATACATATATATGTGTATGTGTAGATATGTATATGTATGTGTGATTGTATATATATGTGTGTATGTGTAGAGGTATAAGTGAGAATCTCCTTATTTACCTAAAACTCTATTCCCCCCCTTTATACATATATATATATATATATATATATATATATATTTTTTATTTTTTATTTTTATTTTTATTTTTATTTTTTTATTTTTTTACATATTTTTTTATATTTTTTTATTTTCTATTTTCTATTTTTTATTTTTTATTTTTTATATTTTATATTTTTTATTTGTTATTTTTATTTTTTATTTTTATTTTTTATTTTTATTTTTTATTTATTCTCCTATCTAATTTAACACTGACTCTTGACCACTCCCCCAAGTATGATTTTTTGCGCTATGCCTACCCCCCAAAAAGTCCCCCACCAACAACACCCCTTTAAACCTGCCTAAATGTATAAATGCCAATACAATTCTTGTTAACTAGCTTCCTGAAGATTTCTCTTGAATGAAACAGTTTCAGTCCTGTAGAAGCTCTTCTATATAATAAATTAATTTTACTCTGCTATGTATTGAGTACCTTATTTACTGTGGTTAACCCCGAATCAACCCGGACCTACATATATATATATATATATAGACATACATATAAATACATATATGAAAACAGCAATATATATATAAACAAATATATATATATATATATATATATATATATAAAGTTAATCCAAACAAGAAAACACAAAAAAACAACAACGCGAGGACGTGGAACAAATATAGTATCATTGGACGCTCAGGAAAGAAGGAAAGAAGGAGGGGTTAACGTTTCGAGCGGAGCTCTTCGTCGGAAACATAGGAGAAGGAAAGATCCAGAGAAGGGAAGACAGAGGGGAAAAAATCGCCAACGGACACACGAGGTCACACGTGTATATGTATGTACAAATCTGTGTATATGTATATGAATGTATAAGTGTGTATGTGGAGGAGGATATATAACATGCGCGAACGTGTATATATATATATATATATATATATATAAATATAATATATATTATATATATATTATATATTCAATAAATCTCTCTCAATATGTATATAAAATATGTACCTATACGTGTGTGTAGATAGGTGCATACATATGTTTCCTAATATTTATGCATATATATACATATATATATATATGTATATATACATCGATAGATACATGCATATATATATATGTGTGCGTGCGTGTATATATATATATATATATATGCAAAAACACATGCATATTCATGGGTGCATACATATGCAGCAATATATTGTGCGTGTATATATGCATAGATACATGTATATATATATATATACATTAAAAAACGCGCATGCATATACATAGTTGTGCATATAAATGTGCATCCATACGTCTGTGTATGTGTGTGTGTGTATGTGCGTATGCCTATATGTGTGTATATAAGTGTGTATAAGCTTCTATATATATGTGTATGTGAAAATCAATATCAGTGTTTCGCAGTCACATCTGACTATTTTTTTTCCGTTCGGAAATAATATCTGACGGCTTTGTCACAGACCGACGTCTTGTGAATAGACTAAACAAGAAATGTAAAATAGTTTTCAGCTACCATTCTGTCATTCTGTCATTAGACGCCTTTTCTAGAACTTACCAAACTGGAAATTTCGGCGGAACACCTCTCAATAGACACATGTACCGAAACACGCAAACATCTATGTATCTATCTACCTCTCTCTCTCTCTCTCTCTCTCTCTCTCTCTCTCTCTCTTTATCTATCTATCTATCTATCTATCTATCTATATATCTATAATCTATATGTC
>NC_043017.1:1639272-1664272 GCF_006345805.1 Octopus sinensis | reverse complement strand
CTACATCGTATATTTACGTTAACCGCGGGTAGGTAAGCAAAAGTGTGATCACATATTTGCGTCAACCGTTGTCAAGGGGTTAAAATTGCTTTCGCATATACCGGCATGATTATCCTTTTCAATTACATTATACTGGACAACGACTGTGACCTCCCCTCCAGAAACAACCGAGTTCATAAAACATATATGATTGAAAAGCCCAGCTTCAGGTCTCGATTGTTACAACTGAGAGTGGGCCTTTAGTGTGATTGTGAGTCATAATGCCACTTATACTTGGGAAGCAGCTGTATAATCCAGTGCTTTCGGGTTCGGTTCCGCATATCTCCGAGGGAGCCCTCGCGCCCGACTGCAATGATCTACACGAATACGTTTAATATATTTACTAACTAAAAAGTACTTGGATGGGCCAGAATTCACCGAATGTTACATTTTGTGAAGAATTTCAGATCGTTATTTACTGTTAGCGACAGGGTACGAACTGTCGTTACTCTCGATTCCTTCTGCGACCGTCGTTCCATGGGATTATCAACCGGGAAAACTCCGTTTAATCCACTTAATGAATATGCAAACATCTGAGACACCCGAACGAGGAGCTTAAAACATCCATCATTAAAATTTAGACATTCTTGGACAATATTTGCACATTAAAACTTCATAGATATTCGAGCATTGCTCTCGTATATCATGTTTGATATTCTTCGTTTGCTAACTTTCCGAGGAATTTGACAGCATAATTACCGAGAGAGAAAGAAGAAAGTAAAAAGACTTACTTGGCCAAGCTTAGGAATTTATCTAAATAAGCCTGAATTTAGCTCGTAAGCACTTCACCGTTATTTTGACAAGATGAAGAGACTGATTATGTTTTGGTATCTGAAGAAAGTTTATTTGAAGTTTCTTCTTCTTCTTCTTCTTCTTCTTCTTCTTCTTCTTCTTCTTCTTCTTCTTCTTCTTCTTCTTCTTCTTCTTCTTCTTCTTCTTCTTCTTCTTCTTCTTCTTCTGCTTCTTCTTCTTTTTGCTTGCGAAAACCTCTTCATCAAAATTCCGTTTCGTTGTCCTAGCCCTTTGCATAATGGCGAAAATACCTACTTTATCTACAAGTTGTTGGAGAGAAGTTTAATTAAAGGGTCAATAAATTCGACTGACTTTATTCCAAGAATGATTTATGGGAATAAGCCAACTAATGAATCACCCGTGTAGTTTACGCGATGCAGCAGTAAATAAGGAAAACGGAATACAGAACTCACATTTATACGATGAAGCTTCATACAGTTCCCTCTCACAAACTAACCAACGGCTGCATGAAAGAAATGAGAAAACAACTGAAGAACAAGGACAATACTCACAAATTAAGATTGATCCACGTGGTCCCTCTGAGTAGCTCTGACATACATTGCCAAGAGTTTACGACAGTGAGTATATTCTAAAATGCGTCTGTCTGTTTGTCTCTTGGTTTAACTGTTCCTCTGTTTGCTGGTGTGCTTTACGTCTTTGTATTCTCTCCTTTCAACTCCGCTGTGCATACATGCGTTTAGTGATGTATAAATACATAACTATAGAATCGATAAAATAAGTGTGAACAAAAATCGAATGAAATGTCTCACAAATTAAGTGATATCTCTATGCAGCCTTTGAAATGTTTTCACTTTCAGGATATCAACGTACGTCAGTAAATATATTGCAAAAGATAAAGGTGCTGAAAAGCAAGAGAAACGACTCACAAAGTATGAAGAATCTGTATGAACCCTTTGAAACTCTGTGATATCCATAACTAACATTGAAGTTTGTGAATACACGAAATATAGCTACAATAATGTCGAAGTAAGCAAAAAAAAAAAAAAACTATAGGGAAAACTCTAAATGTAAGTGATATCTATATGTAGCCTCTGAAACTGTAGGATATTCAGGACTAAAAGTGTTCGTCAGTGAAAATTAAAAACGATGACAAATGGTAACTAAAGACATTGGAGAAAAAAGAGTCACAAATTTATCGGGATCCAGATATACCGAATTGCTCCGGATTTTCAGGACGACCTGTGGACGTCTGTGGTATGCACTAAAATCAAATGTATATATTCAACACATTGATGAGTGTTTTGTTTGTTGCTTCAGTTCCGTCAGTGGTGATGTACTTCAACCGTCTCAGTCGCCTGCGTGAAAGTGGGATACTTATTTATCATTTTTGTATGAATATTACCTCAACATTGTTGCATTGTATATGTGAAATGTAGCGCTGGCTGCGTGGATAAAATCTGAAGCAAATTCACGAACGATTAACGGTAATATTTATTGCCGAACATAATATATTTGGTGCTGAATGATATCAATAATTGCTGATTAAGAGGAGAGGAGAGTTCTCGGTGAATGTAGGACGCTATCTGTGGGATATCATATGGTGTAACCGAGTGACAGGAGTTGTCTACGCGAAAGTGCGAGGTTGTCTATGGCATAAGCGATCCGTCGGACTTTTGGATTCTGAGATAAGCACTAAAGTTTTAGCAGGGACAAAGGGCCAAATATTAGAATATTCGAGAATGCCAAACCACGCCACAACTTCAGGCTGCATGGTTGATCTCCGGATGAATAACGTGAATTCGTGCTGGCTCACGTGTGATATCTATACGAGGATATAGTGATTTGAGTTCGAATCCCCGCTACAGCATAAATTGAGTTATAGAACAAGAGAAAAGATTCACAAATAAAAACATAGGCATGAACACTTTGAAATGTTCTGATGTTCAGTAGGAAGAGAGTATATCTGTGAATATATAGTGATATCGAACATGAATATATAAGCCAAACATCAAAAGAAAAATCCCACATTTAGGGGTAGCTATATGAACCGACTGAGATTCTCTGATATGTATGATTTAGAGTGTTCGTCAGCAAACGAATATTTAATAAAAAGAAGTGTACTATAAAAGCGATAAATGGATGAAGTGAAAACTGATGGAAAGACACAAAAATTGAGGGGCATTTCTTGTTAGCCTCTGACATGCTCCAATATTTACAAAGAAGATTCCACGTCAATGAATATATCCCGTGATCACGTGATCACGTGATCGACCAGACAATAGGATGTTGTTATACAACGCTGGCCACAATGCGCTTTGCAACATTGCAGGAGGAGGCGGAGGAAAGAAAAAAAAGAAGAAGAAGAAGATATAACAACAACAAGAGCAACAACAGTAAAAGGAACAAATGATTCATTTTAAATCTATCCCCTTCTCGAACTGCTAAGTTACTAGCACATTAACAAACCAACACCATTCATTGAGGGGTGACAAGGAGACACAAATACAAGCACATACAGAGAACACACACATACACAAACACACATACGCAAAAACAAACAAACATACACACACGCACTCACACATACACGCAACAGTTTTTTTTCCACGCAGTTTCTGCCGACCGAAACCACTCATCGGGATTTGGTCGTCCAGTGGGTTTGGTGGAAGACAGTTGCCCAAGTCCCTGCTGAGCAGGACTGAACTCGGAACCGTGTGGTTAGGAAGCCAACTACTTCACCATAGAGCGAATGCGCATTTGAACATGTTCGTGCCTGTGAGTGTGTCAATATGTACAAAGATATTGTGTGCTTTGCACATCTTATCAAACACAGCGTTGAGCAAAGCCATTATCTCCACCATTACCACAACCACCATTGCCACCACCGACACTACAACCACCAACACTACCACCACCACTACCACCACAGACATTATCAACGTCGTCGTTATCATCATCAGCATTACTATCATCGTCATAATCGTCCTCAATTTTATCGCTATCTTTATAGTCGTTAATAGTAACATCATGATCATAATCATCATCACTATCACCAACCCTATGATTATCATCATCATCATCTCCATCAGCAGCAGCAGCATCGTCAACTCCATCATCAGCTTCATAGTCGTCATCATTATGATCAATCTCCTCTACTCCATCATCATCGTTATTATCATCATCGTCATCATCACCATCATCATGAAAAACATGAGGGTGTAGGAGGAGAAGGAGGAGGTAAGAAAATGAAGGAGGAGAAAGAGGAGGGTAGGAGAAGAAGGAGAACAACAGCAACAACAAAAACAATAACAACAAAAACAACAACATCAGCAGTTACAGTAAAAGAAAAAAAAAGCAATGCTTCAGCATGGCCTCAGCCTCTGGCTGAAATCAGTAAGACAATAAGAGTATAACAAGCACAAAAGCAGCAACAGCAACAACAATTACAACGGCAGCAATTTAAACATAAATAATTCTTATATGACAACCATTGCTTAACTGCAAACAAATCCTCACTGCAGCGCATATTTTTACGCAAACAGTCACGATTTTCTACATTACTGGTGCACTGCTATTACTGGCGCATTAGCGGACTTGCAAATATCTTTGTAATGCGCTTAACTGCACCAATGCAAGTGCGTGACAAGTTATGAAGCTTCCTTAATCGGTCCTTAGTAAGAACCGGAAGTACACTAACGTCACCTCTCCTCCCCACTGGCTCACCATTATATGCGATATTCCATCCCTAAGCACACGCACGCACGCACACACATGGGCACATATACTCACAGGCATTCACTTTCACACACATATGCATGGCTCCATAATCGTTATCATATTTACGTAACATCAATACTAAGTAATAAAGAATACATTTATTCGATGTATCGCACCAACATGGCTTCCTTCTGTGCATTAACTCGTATTCACATCTGTTTGTCTGTGAGTCTGCCAGTCGGTGTGTCCGTCTGTCGGTCTCTCGGTCTGCCGGTGTGTTCAATTGTGTCTCTTGTTTCTCCCCTTCAAACTTCGCAGCACATCCATGCCTGAATATGTAAGTATATATATATATAAATGCATACATACATACGTACATACATGCATACATACATACATACATGCATACATACATATATACATACATATATACATACATACATACATACATATACGCATACATACATGGGTGGCCAAAGGTCACCTCGCAGCAAATGAAAGCCATTTAATTCCTAGATTTATTTACGTTTATCAATTGAATGAATATAATAAAAACATCTAAATAAGAAACATCATGAAACTTGGGCAAACTGATGTTTTTTAAGATTCCGAGTTCGATTCCAGGCACTGACCTGAATAATAATAATAAGAACAACAACAACACCAAGAAAAACATCGAAAAATAACTTAGGAGTGAGAACCCAGGCTGGAAATTTTCCCGAGACTCATGATGAAGGCTGGAGGGTATATCAACCGGAATGTTGTGCTAGCAACAAACAAGATGAGGACAAATATCCGTCAAATGTAAATGATGTAAATAACGTATCAAAATTATTCTTTATATGAATGGATGTTGTTTGTCCAAGTGTAAAATGGTATATTTCGGAAATTTAGTCGGCTAATCATTAAATGTCAGATAGCGGGAAATAATTTTATAATCCAACCTCTTCTCGGTTATTCGCAGGAATTTCCAGCGTGCCTCCAAAGTGCCATTTTATCCAATCCTAGTTTGAAAATGTTCCGTCACTTTTTCCAATTGATAAGAGGAATTAGTCTGAATGTTCTTTTCTTCTCTAGGTACAATGTCCAACATTTTGTGGGAGGGGACCAGTCGATTAGATCGACCACAGTATGCAACTGGTACGTAATTGATCGACCCCGAAAGGATGAAAGGCAAAGTCGACCACGGCGGGATTTTGAACTCAGAACGCAAAGACAGACGAAATACCGCTAAGCATTTCGCCCGTCGTGCTAACGGTTCTGTCAGCTCGCCGCCTGAGAGGAATTAGTCTGAATATACCGCTTTTCTTGTTTTCCACATCACCGAGAGCCTAGGTACCTTCCGGATTTATAGACATAATCTCTACGCCGGGATGCAGGTTAGTTTCCTAATTCAATTCTTTAATATGAATCCCAACGATGTGTAACTAAAAATAATTTTTACATTCTTTAGTCGTAAATCGGAACTGCACCTTATCTCCAAATCCTCATCCCTTTCAAATTACTCCTAAGCGGTGTTTGAGCAGAAAACATTTAGCTAATTTATACGCAATACTTATATGAGTTTGTTCAATAATATTCATAGTCTCAGTAAAGCTTGGGAAACCAGGCGGAACATGTTATGCTAGCTGCATTTCATAGGACCAAATAAAAGGGAGTCACGAGTACTCTAGCCTGCGGCCCTCGGGAGATTTGATGGATATAAGGATGGATGGACAGGATGGAATGGATAGATGGATGCATGCATGCATGCATACACTCATTAGCATAATTACAAACATTTACGTACAGTACATTCAACAAAACGGTGACCTGTTATCCAGGTCTCCCTAAAGGCTCCCCATCGAATCAGACACCGCATTGAATTAGAATACGCCAAGATCAGGCTAAAAATATAAAAATCTGTGTGAAAAACACTAGTTTTGATCTCCATCAGAAACCGTCGACAACCTCCCTTGAGAGGAGTTGATCTATGCTTATACATACCATATGCATATTTCATTGACATTTTTTTATATATTGCATCAAATCTCATGCAGGGATATATCCGCAAATTTTATGTCTCAGGGGAGACATTAAACTTGACAGTATATATATATATATATATATATATATATATATATTATATATATATATATATCCACCCAAGGTTATAGCAATATTTGTTGTTGGTGTTATTGTTTGTGCATATGAGTGACATAACAGTCAATCTCCTATGTAGATAACAGTAAATGGATCTGTGCATGTATGTGTATACATTCCTCTTTCACATATAGAGAGTTTCTCTCTCTTTCTCTCTCTGTATATATACATATATATTATATGTATATATATATATATATAGAGAGAGAGAGAGAGGGAGAGGAAGAGAGAGAAAGGTAGACAAAGAAAAAAAGAGAGAGAGATGTACAAGTCTGTATAATTATAATACATACGTATAAGTGTGTGTGTAATATATTCGTATGTATGTATATTTTGTGTATGCATGTATGCAAGTACGTTCAGATGGATACAGGAGCATTTCTCTGCGAATAGATATGGTTAGACGGATTATATAGAGATAGAAAGATAGATAGATAAACATTTGGAGAGAACGGAGGTATCAATGAGGTGTCAATGACATTAACACATGTGTGTGTGTGTGTATGGGTTAGTATGTAGTTATACGTTTTGGTATGTGTTGAAGTGTGCGAATATATTAAATAAAAGAAATGGAAATAATATAGAGAAATACATACATACACGATGATAGGTGAAGGTAGACATATACTGAAGAAATACATATATAGGCATGTATGTGCGTGAGCATCTAAGTTTCTCTCTCTCTCTTTCACTCATTCACTCTCTCACTCTCTCTCTCGCCCCTTCTCTCTCTTTCCCTCTAAGTCTCTGTGTATATATATTATATATATATATATATATATATATATATATATATATATATATATATATATATTTATATATAATATGCGTATAAGTGTGCTTCTGTGTGTGCGTGTGTACGTGAGGCAGTATGGGTATAAAATGGCGTATGTGCTTATACAGATAATTGTAAATGTGTGAACATAGAGCAATGACTTTGAATATATAATAATCTATTTATGAGAACACTTATCTACATGCCTGACTATATGTACATACATACATATATTTGTGTGTGTATATTTGTGCGTATGTAACGTATGTGTGTATGTGTGTGTATACATACATATGTATCTATATTTATATATGCATATATATATATTATATATATATATATATATATATATATATATATATTATATATATACATATAATTACACACACTCATATATATACATGCATACATTCATATATATATTTATTTATATATATATTTATATATATATATATATATATATATATATATAATATATATATATATATATTATATATATATATATATATATATATACGATAATTACACACCCTCATATATACATGCATACATTCATATATATAATTTATCTATATATACATATATATTTATATATATATATATATATATATATATATATATATATATATATATAATATATATATATATATATATATATATATATATATATCAAACATGCATATCTACACAATTATATACATACTAGCTACAAATTTACCCTGCTATCTTTCTCTTTATATTTATATGTACTTACCTGTACATCTGTTTGTCTACATATCTATTCGTTCACACATAAGCATTTGCAAATATGCACACATATGCTAAAGAGACACACATGCACGGTTATGCTTTCTCTCACACACACAAACTCACATAAACACACACACGCATACAGGCCCTTGCATACATAATCATTCATATTGCACACGGAATAAAAATTGACGGTCTTTGTATGAGCGAGCTAGATCCTTTGAACTGCTTTCAGCCTCTCAGTGTTTTCGAGTAAGTTTTTCGGAAAATATTTGAACACACAAGTTACATAAAACAAAAACCAATAACATAACAAAAAAAAACCAGCATCCAAAAAAGAACCTAAAATAAAATATGAAAATGAAAAAAAAACATGGCAAAAAAATATTAAACAACGAAATAATACTCCAATCACTCCAGCACCTCTCACCATCAGCTCCGCCAAATAATAACCAAAATATATCAGGAAAAAACGAAGAAAATTACAAACAAGAGAAAACCAAAAGCTAAATATAAATATATAAACAAATATACCTTCTAAAATAAAAGACACAGTAGAAAAACAGCTAAAACAAATATGGCGTTTATGATGTGTGAGAATATCTACTTCTACGTAGCAGCCATATTGGTTTGTCCTCTTAATGTAGTTATATCATTATATAAAATATAGCCGGGGAGTTTTAACTGCCGCTTGCTTGTGGTAACAGTTTTACTGTCATCTCTATAATAATGTACTAAGCAAATTTCCAGCGCACAAACCTTTCATGGCGCTGTTTAGTTTGTGAATGCAATATATAAATGATCTGTTTAGACGGATTCAGAATATCGATAAAGGAAGGTGGAGAGAGACTGGGTGGAAATTGAAAATTCGCTTTATGTTCTCATGATCAATTTCTGAATGAGTATGCGTATGTAAAATTGTGGATATTGGTGTCTGGCTGGTATGTATGCGTGTTTCTGTGTTTGCGCAGTATATATGCTTAAAGAACGCACATTCCTATCTCTTTCTCACACTCTCACGACATTTCTTTCTCTCTTCCTGTCTATTTCCCTTCCTCTCTCCTTTCCTCTCTCTCTCTGCACACACAGATATGTATATATATATATATATATATATATATATATATATATATATACATACATACATACATATAGTATATATATGTATATATAGGTATATATATATGTGTGTATATATGTATATGAATATGTATAAGTGCATACATAAGTATGTGTATCTATCTGTCTATAAACACACGCACACACACACACACACACACATATATATATATATATATATATATACGTAGACACGCACACGCATATACATATATAGTGAAAAAATATATATATATATTTACCTATATATATCCATAAATAATTGACATAGGTTACATACATTGACAGCACATAGGGAAGGATACATATGTAAAGATATCTATATCATTATAGTTATGCACATACATGCACTTATGTATATATATATATATACATATATATATATATATATGTACGTACGTGAGCATGTATATATCTATCTATTTAGATATATATATATAGTTAAACAGATATACATACATAGATACACACATCCATCCATCCATACATACATATATGCATACATATAATCATAAATACATAAATACATACGTGCATGCATATACACAGCACACGGGCATCGGATATTATACACGCATCCACTTGCACACACTCAGATCTATCTTTATATATACATAATTTTATAGATTTTATAGACCTTAAATGTATCCATCTCTTCATGTATACTACATATATATATATGTATATATATACATACACACACACACATCACACACATACATATCTATATATATATATATTATATATATATATATATATATATATGAACACATTGGAACGCAGCATCTATTTTCTAATATTTTAGTATATATAGATTACTTCCTCCTCAATTTCCACTGACTTTTTATCTTCCCTTCCGTTCACCTATGTCTGATGAGCGGAACAATTTGCATAGCATATTTACGCACCTAAAATGACACCTATGTTTTCAAAGCAGGAATTAGGAGCATTCACCCATGTACTACTTGAAATGAAACTGTGAAGTCCTCTAACACTGAAAATCTAATGTAATACTACGTATGTATGTATTTATGTATGCATGTATGCATATATATATGTAAGTATGTATGTATGTATGTACATTTGAATGTGTATATGGCTGAATGTGTGTTTATATATGTATATGCATATATGCATTCATATAGGTATGTATGTATCAACGGTATGTGTGCATGTATGTATTTTTGTATACATAAATTTAGATGTATATGTCCTTGTGTACCGATCCATCCATCCATTCATCCATCCGTCCATCCATCCATTCATCGTTCTCTCTATCCGTCTGTCTACCTACATATCTATCTCTGTGTCTCTCTCTGTGTCTCTCTCTTTCCCTCTCTACATATATTCATATATCCATCCATCGATGGATGATTTGATCAGTCGATTGATGAATCTGACATTCAACCAGTCTATGTATCTATCTATCTATCTATCTATCTATCTATCTATCTATCTATCTATCTATCTATCTATCTATCTATCTATCTATCTATCTATCTATCTATCTATTATATATATATTATATATATATATATATATATATATATATATATATATTATATAATATATATATTATATATATATATATAATATATCATATATCTATATATAATCTGTCTATCTGTCTATCTACCCATATATCGATTTTCTATCGATATCTGTTTTTTTTTCTAAATGGAAACATACAAACTCACATGCATATTTACACACACATACACACATGTATATGAATTGATTGAACAGTGGACCTCGAAGTATACACATTTCTATATATTGATAACACCTAGAAGAGGGTGCTTCTTTTCCATTCACCAAAGCGAATCGAGCTTTGGCCAGCAATAACTGATGCCATCCCAGATTATCCAGCGATCATCAGGTGTTTCGACCATGAAGCGTAAAAAGCCTCCCAATGGTTGGCCAGCAGATTTGACTAATTGACTGCTTTTGTCTCTTTCTCACTTCCAGCTTAACTCCCCTTAATAACCAAAATGTCACCCTTTCTGTTGCATCATGCATCCTGTAACAGCCACCCTTCGCTCCTTTCATCTCATTTGCATGTAATTATTGCCTCATGTCCACTGTTCTTCGGGCATTTCCCTTTTTCTCATCGATTTCATTCTGTCTTTTTTCCACTTCGGAAGAAAGATATAGTAAAATTAACTCTTCCTGTTTTCTCTCAATCTCAAATAAATATTATTCATTCTCAATTTATCCCTGTTGATGTCTTTTTTGTATTTTGGTTTCTTCACCGCATTTTCCCGTCCAATTGGTTCTGAATAAAATATTCAAACGCCATTATTTATAGCATTTTCTGTTTTTGGTTCCAGCTTTGATCATATCTCTCGGACTTCTAAGTTTGTATATACATTCAAACACACATACATATATACACATATATATGTATGTATATTTGTTTGTGTGCGTATATATGTATATGTATGTCTATTGAACGTTATAGACACTGTTGATTTTTTCTTTTCGTTCCTACTCCAAAAGTAACATATTCGTCGTGTAATTTCGCCAAATGGAGAAACACATGTTGAGAATGAGACTGAGAAACTCACAATTTTGCTCTTTAAAGAACATACGAAACCAATCTCGCAAGTGCATGTTAAACTTTTTTTACTGAAAAGACGGAACGGAATATGATATTGTTATATAAATATTATATGAAAAATATCGACGCCTACGAGATTTTTCATATAATATTCTAGAATATTTCTAAATGAGAAAAATTAGGAAATGATTTGAAGATTTCAATAAGTGTTTGAACTTAACATTGATATGAACAAAAGCTTAAATGCAATTTCCTAAGATATCTAAACATAGACTAATAAACGTGGCAAAGTTTGAGCTGGTTATATTTATTAATTTTATTTCAGAATCAACTGTGCAGGCGTAATTTTGTGGGACGAAGCTAGCTTGGGAACAGTTTATGGCTACGGGTTCAGTCCCCGTCCACATAAACTTGGGCAAGTGTCTTGTACTATAGCTTCAGGCCGACAGCGATCCTGAGATCAAAAACCTTAGCACTTGGCCAGGCACATTCACACACACACAACACACACACACACACATACACATTTGAAATTCGTTTATAGTATCGATAGTGGCATGCAAATACTTATCCCTTGGTTCCGTTCTCATAATTGTTTCGCTAATCCAATCACAACAATACAAAGTATGTTGCCCTTAAAACGGTGTTTGTGCATTCACTGAGAATACCGAACTGTCTTATAGAGGATCTTGTTTTTAGAAATTCCCAATAATTTATGAATACACAAACTGTGAAGTCAATTTTGCAATGACATGAAATTAGTTATCCGATAGTAAGAATTCCAATAAAGTAGCCCCGAAAAGGGCTTTAATGCATTCCCAGAGTATTTAGAACATAGGAGGAAATACTAATAAGGTGTGTATACTAAAATCGTCGTGAAGCATTTTACGTAATAATATGAATCCAAAATCGTTTAGGTCGAAGACGATCTTCGGCTATTATATAAACATACAACAACAATATATGTATATAAATTAAACAACAAGGTCTTCAAATTCTATGACACACCATCATCATCATCATTATCCTCCTCCTCCTCACCATCATCATCATCATCACCATTATCACTGTTATTAACACCTCATGACTATCATCATCATCAACATCACCATCATCATCGTCACCCTCATCATCATCCACATCCTCCTCCTCATCATCATCATCGTTATTACCATCATCACCATCATCACTGTTATTAACACCCTCATGAATATCATCATCAACATCCACACTACAAACACCAACCTTCCGCCCTCTGTTCCTTCCTTCTTTTTACAAGCACTAACACCCCCCACATCCCCATCATCATCAATAACATAATCATCTTCAATATCACAGTTATCATCATCATCATCATCATCATAAATACCTCCACCACCAACGACAAAAATCATCATCACCGCCATCAACTTCATGATGCACCTCTACAGCTTTACTCCTCTTACTGTCTCTTTCCCCTTCACACTCGACCTCCTCCTCTTCATCAAGTTCAAATTTTTCACCACCAGTACCGTCCATAAAATTCCAATTCCTTAATTTCCCTCTTCACGTCTCCTTTCCACCAACTTCATCAACCAAACTATTCTCGCCACAAAACACAGGTCATTAACCGGAAAACCTGTCAAACAATCACCAAACTCTCAAATAGAATCCCATTTCAAATACTACAAGACATTCATTTACATCAAGGTGACAGGACGCTTTTAGTTGTCATTTATTAATAAAAAAGACGGGGTCTGTGAATGTCTGTGAAGGGTGGCGTTAGTATTATGGCAGCTTCATTCTCGCAATGCAATAATTTTTACGCCCGTGAAGAAAATAAAGAACAACCCCAGCAACAAAGCATCGGACTTATTCTGTAGAAATGTTTTCCTCTGTGCATTTTAATTAAAATGTGCGAGAATATGTGTGTGTGTGTGTGTGTGTGTGTCTTAGTGTGTATCTATTTATATACACGTGTCAATAAACACACACATATGTATGTTTGTATGTATGTATTAATATGTATATATATATATCACGTCACGTGACCGTCCAGGCTTCGCATTGTTTTAGCCTTCAAATGCCGCCACCTCGCTGACTAAGCGAGCAGGCCAACAGAAGAGAGGGTGAGTGAAAGTTGTGGCGAAAGAGTACAGCAGGGATCGCCACCAACCCGTGCCAGAGCCTCATGGGGCTTTAGATGCTCATTAAACACTCACAACGCCAGGTCTGGGAATCGAAACCGCGATCCTACGACCGCAGCAAATATTCTGCTCAATGCCACAGATGTGTTTGTCAGTTGTTTGACCATAACCAATTGAGCATGTCCCTTAGTGGCTGACGATATGTGCATCTCTAATCATGAGCAGAAGTAGTGGGAGAGCATCATAGCCATGTGTTGAGAAGAATTCTTTGAGGTTTGGATAATTCACCTCAGGAAACATGGGTGTTCAACATCCTTAAACAACCCTTATTCAGGGACCTTTTGGGCGCTATGAGCCACTCGACCAGAAGAAAATTCTAACTGGGCCCCACCTGCAAAGTCATGTGCTGTTTATCTTCATATGAGATCACCATGTTGTGCACATATGGTTGTGATGCATGTGCCTAGTGTACCCTTATCAAACGAGTAGTCATGATGGGTATACTTTACCCCATTGTCACTTTGAAGGCATGCACTGCTCTCTCACTCAATAATAATAATAATAATGGTTTCGAATTTTGAGACAAGGGCAGCATTTTCGGGGGTAAGAGATGAGTCGATTACATCGACCTCAGTATTCAACTGGTACTTGTTTTATCGATGGAAGGCAAAGTCGACCTTGGCGAAATTTAAACTCAGAAGGGTAAGAGTGGCGAAACCTTACTAAGCCTATGGCCTGACGTGCTAACTGTTCTACCAGCTCACCACCTTAATCTTGGAAAATAACACAACAACAACAACAACAACAACAATAATAATAATAATAATAATAATAATAATAATAATAATAACAACAATAACAACAACAACAACAACAACAACAATAATAATAATAATAATAATAATAATAATAATAATAATAATAATAATAATGATAATAATAATAATAATATTGCTCCAAAATATTTAAGGTCGTTGAAGTTTTAATTGAAATTAATCAAGAAAAATTATAGGAAAAAAAACACAAAGACACTCAGCAGAAAATATGAAAAATCTCCATAAAACAGATGAATTGTTATGAAAATTTAGTGAAGGTATTAATAGAATCTGACAGTTTAGGACCGAGATTAGAGTAAATATTAAATGTGGGAAAGAGGAAATGGTAAAGACAAAAAAAAAAAAGAAAAAAGGAAAGAAAACAGAAGCAAAAGCAAAAGACACTCGTTCAAAGCGGAAAGATGGTAGTTATAATAGTGGTGGTAGTGTTAGTAGTAATGGGAGGAGAAGTAGTAGAAGAAGAAGAAGAAGAAGAAGAAGAAGAAGAAGAAGAAGAAGAAGAAGAAGAAGGAGAAGAAGTAGAAGAAGAAGAAGAAGACGGAGAAGAAGAAGAAGAAGGAGAAGAAGAATGAGAAGAAGAAGAAGAAGAAGAAGAAGCGGAGAAGAAGTAGAAGAAGAAGAAGAAGAAGAAGAAGGAGAGGTAGAAGAAGAAGAAGAAGAAGAGGAGAAGAAGAAGTAGGAGAGAAGAAGTAGGAGAAGGAGAAGGAGAAGAAGAAGAAGAAGAAGAAGAAAGAAGAAGTAGAAGAAGAAGAACAAGCGGAGGAGGAGGAGGAGGAGGAGGAGAAGGGGAGAAGAAAGAAGAAGAAGAAGAAGAGGAAGGAGGAGGAGAAGAAGAAAAAGGAGAAGAAGAAGAAGAAGAACAAGAACTAGAAGTGGAGGAGGAGGAGGAGAAGGGGAGAAGAAGGGGAAGAGTAGGAGAAGGGGAGAAGAAGAAGAAGAAGAAGAAGAAGGAGGAGGAAGAAGATGAGAAGGGGAAGAGGAGGTGGAGGAGGAGAAGAAGGGGAGGAGGAAGAGCAGTAGAAGATAAACAACAACAGCAACAACAATTAAATGATGAATTACATATCGCTGACGGGGATAATGATGAAGATGATGATGATTACTACGACGACGGTGTTGATGATCGTGAAGACGATGATGTTGATGATGATGAAAAAAGGAGAAGGAAAGGAAGTAAATGATGAGGAGATGGATGAGGATGAGATGAAGAAGGAGTAAAAGAGAAGAGTAAGGAGAAGTGCGCCTAATTACCAGAAAAAAGGGGGAAAAAAGGGAGTAGAACTATGAGAAAGTCTTGGATGAAAAAACCGTTGGAAAAAAGATGATTGGGAATTAAATGTGGTGTTTCCTCCTAACTCTGCAATTATCCCAATGCAATGTGTAATGACAATTAAGAGAAGTCAGGCTAATATGTAAAAATGCAGGAACAGGAAAAAGAAAACGAGAAAATAAGAAAAAAAGGAACAGAAGTTAATAAAATATAATAAAAATAACAACTCAGGCAAAAAAAAAAGTCAACACCCGAAAAAACAAACAAACGCGATTCTGGGAAAAAATATATAATTAAAATTATAAAAATCCTTTATTGGATTATGTTGATTAGTTTCTGGAAACTAAATAAATAAATGAAGAAAGAATTGAAATCCATGAAAAATGATAACGATTTCAAAGTTTGGTACAAGGCCAGAAATTCCAAGGAAGGAGTAAGTCGATTTCATCGATTAGAGTAGCACGTAGCTCGTACTTATTTTATCGATCTCGCATTATGATCGGTAAAATCGACCACAGAATTTAATGTCATAATGTATAGATCAGTGATTCTCAACTATTTTTTATCTAAGGATCCCTTCGATTACTATTTTATTTTGGGGGACCCCCATAGCTATTTTACATTTGAAATCTAGTTTTATAGAAATTCCTATTTTGTTTTCTACACATTGACTTTTGTAGGTTGAATTATGTAAAATGTTAGAGAAAGAAGCTTAGCTGTTTCTTGCAATACGCGATTCTACAGCAATGCATCCATCTAAAGCAAAACATTTTTCTGGGCCCTTAAAATACTATTGTGAATCTCCAGTATAATGTTTTGTTTTGCGGAGACCCCAAAATCTTATATGGATCTTCAGGTACCACATGGACCCCAATTCAGAACCACTGGTATAGACGGAAGAAATACCGCTAAGAACTTTTCTCGGTGTGCTAAAAGATTCATGAAAGCAATTTCAAATTTTGGCACAAGGACAGCAATTTCAAAGATGAAGTGAAGTCTATAACCTCAGCCACAGTGTTCAACTAGTACTTATTTATAGTCCTCGAAATGCCAATGATTTTGCCATCTCGAGGCCTTGTTAAGTCTTTTAATATTTTACAAAATGGAAGTACGGGACAAAGATAGCTGAAAAGAGCGCTACCTGTCTTCTAGTGAGAATAATGAACGCGGTTCCCAACCCTCAGAAATGTGAATGGTAATAGTCCCGATTTCTGGGTAGCAATAACTCTGCAGTCTTGGTTCATAATTTAACTAGTGATGGTGTCCCGATGAAAGTACTGATTGGTAGCTAACCTTAAGGTACATATCTTAATAAAGAGTGACTATGTCGAATACGATTGTGCAAATGGGTCTAGAGCCAACGGCGAAAGACTGTCACCCGGCAGATGTCTTGAAGCTGAGCAGTGCAGGCCCGGTTGTCATCCAGAGACTATTTATATTAAAAGTCAGAGAAAAATGGTGGGATTTGGAGGCAAAGGGAACTGAAATTGAGTGCTGGATCAGAAGTGAATCCAGTAGAAGGAAGTTCGAACACTGCAGGAAATCAAAATATGATGAAATAGGACACTTCGAGATGAGTGAGCAACCGACCAAGCAGGAGCAAGAAGAACAAATGAGAGGCTGACTTAGAAATTGAAGAAATAAAAAACGAAAATAGGAAACAATGATAATAAAGCACCAGCAGACAGCACGCCTAGCGAGGACAGAATGCATTCTCAGCAAATGAAACTGGAGCAATGGGAAGGGCTCTATTACAAGAATACGATGATGATGGAAAGGAACGATGAAGTACATAAGATTGTAAAATATCGACTATGGCAGTCATCGTCGACTAACGACGAAATATTTATTTTGAAGATAGTACGTGCATGTTGCGTTTAAACTGACAGCACGATATCGGTATGGCGACCCATATCTATTTACTCATTAAATCTGTCCAAAACTTGGAGTAAGTTAATATACCACAGGGAAACACAAGTTCTAATATTTTCGAAAGGGTGCTTCTCAAATAAAAGCCGTTATTGAAACGTTAGTACTCGATCAATATTCCACGCAGCATCCAAACATAAAAATAAAACCTTATTCAAGCGTAATGTTCCTAATTTCACAAATTGATATTTACAGACGTTGAGCATCACGAGTTTCCTGGGATCATGGGATGTTTTTACGAAATATAAGAAATTTACTTAATTAATAATTTCACCAGTAAAGGTTTCCGATACATTACAGAAATTCATTTGGGGTTTTATTTTACTTTCAACCACAAAATACATATAATTGCTTTCTGAAATTTGCTTTCTCTTCCAGACATCTTTGCTAAATTTTTTTCAAGCTAGTTTCGCGTCCAGAAAATTATTATTTTTTTTTGCATAAATGATCTAATCAGTTTTCGAATTATCAGAAGCAAAGAAAGAAATAAGTAGACAGCAAGCCGAAAGATCTTTCATTACTGATACATAATTTAAAACTTGACAACGCAAGAGAGTAGAATTAACAGATTAGTGTTGTGGATAGAATACTTTTTCACGTCTCTCTTTGTGTGTGTGTGTATGTGTGTGTGAGTGTGTGTGTGTGTGTTTGTATGTGTGTGCATTGCTTTCCATCTTTGTTTATTCCCCCCCCCGTCTTCTGTTTTCTTAGATTACCGCCATTTACCTTTCCCGTCTTCAACTTTTTTTCGTCTCTATTTTTTTTGCTTTTTACTTTTCTACTTTTTTTTCTATTTCATTCTTTCATTCATTCGTTTTAAGTTAACGTGATTCTCTCGGTTTAGAAAATGTAGCGGCGTCGAACGGTTTTGTGACGACGAAGATGACAACGATGATGATGACAGCGATAACGATGAAGGTAACTGTGATGATGAAGATATTCATGATAAAGATGATGATGATGATGAGTTTTCTATGTAGAGAAGGTATTTTTTATCTAGCATGCTTACAGTTATATTTTAATGGGAGGATAGAGTAGAAGTCTCTGATTGCTTTCTGCCCGTTAATTTATTATTTACTCTTACCCTTGATTCACATAACCTATGTAACATGCTAGACAAAGGGCTGACCCACGCAAAACCGAGGCATATCTATAGAAGGTTGGATCTACATGACACAGGTCTAGAAGCTAGCGCTCCTCTGAATTTTGTGTACGTTACCCACAAGCGCCATAACTGACCCCTTAATAACTACTGAACTGAGTGGACTGTGAGTAATGGTGACTAAGGGAGAAATTCCATACTTCTCGAAAGTTCTGAGACCCCGAACTAGAGTGTGACCACCGTGTGGCGATTAACGTTTTATCGAAGATATTATTTATGTTTATGATGGCAGAGAATAAAATAAACAGACACCACGTTGGTTCGTTAATTAAGTGAAGACTTAGAAGTGTCTATAATGATGTATAACTTTATTATTGTAACTGATATTGCCATAAGGATAATAAAAGAAATTGCTTAGCACCAGAAAGTTCATATATTCAATTTTTCGAATGTTTTATGTTTTATCGAATTAAACAAAATAAATAAATGAATAAAAACAGCTGTATATGAGTAATAAAACTAAAGACAGAGCAAAGAGTCTGGTCTATTAATAAAGCCAAAAGTCTTTGCCAGAGACATGTTCTTAATATTGAAGCTAAATGAATGTCAATGGTAAACCGTTTCCATTGGTAACTCAGTCAGAGATTTCCATATATTCGATATTTTAATATCAATGGTTTAATTAAACAATGCTGAAACATCAAAATTGCATGAGATAGTCTTTGCCGCTGTTTTAGATTCCAGTCTTAGCTGAGACGGTTTAAAGTTACACATATTACAAATGTCCTACCTTTTTTCAGGCACAGTGTAAACCGATGTGACCGCTTTAGAAAATGACGGGTGCAAGTTGAGACTTATTTCGCTGCCATAACTAGCAAATTCAACAAACGTGTACAGGGTCACCCTTGATTTATATTCCGAATTCGCTTCATACCCGTTTTTAAACACAAATATCTCGTATTCACGGTGGATACGTAGATACTTTCTACGTACTTGCCATAGAATTTTCACGGCCGAATGCACAGGTGCTTCATAGAAGACTTTTATTGACTGTGACTCTGGGATTGTAGTGCCTTCGGGTCTTTTATAAGCAGGATGTAGTGCATTTGTGAGTTGATAGTGCAGGGTCTTGAAATTTTCCTGCATTAAACTGCTCATTGTTTATTTCGGCCCACTTGTATATCGAATTCAGGTCCCGCTGTAAGCTTATGACGTCATCTTGGCTTTTTGTTGCCTGTGATAATTTTGTGTCATCGGCATAGTTGGTGCCAGTGGCTGTCGGAGTGACGGAGGGCATATCTAAGAGAGCTATTATGAGCAGTAACGGCCTCAGATCATTCCCCCTGGGGAACACCACTTAGGATTTGAGTTTCCTCAGAAAGACCACTGTTGGCTGCAAATAACTGAGGAAGTCATGTAGCTACTCTCCCAGTTTATCAGCAATGCCAAGGTCTCGTAGCTTCTGACTTATCATGCTATGATCTACCTTATTAAATGCCTTTGCAAAGTCAAGGTATATCACGCTGACATCGAAATGACCAAGCGGCTGTTTCAAAAGCCAGTCATTGCGCTGTAGCAGTTGTGTGAGACAGCTTCTTCCTGGACGGAAGCCATGCTGTCTATTGGAGTGTATGGCATTTTCTTCTAGAAATATTATCAACTTCTTTCTGAGGATTCGCTTATGAGGTTACTGATATGTAATGTGAGAGAGAATGGCCTGGCACCTTCGGCTTCTCCTCTGCTATCCTTTGTGGATTGGACATATAATGCATTGTTTCAATTTTTAGGAAGTTTACCAATTGCAAGGAACGGTTGGAAAAGTATCTGAAGTGGTTTCACTGAAGCCTGCTTATATAAGTTTAAGAGAATAGCTGAAAAACATCAAGGCCAATTGTGGAGCATGAGATCATTTCATATTTGCCCGCTCTAACATTTATCTCTTCAATGTTGATGTAATCGATGGCTGGTGCCTCCATTTATAGAGCTGTAATATTAAAGAATTACTCAGGCGGAATTACTCTGCACGTGTTCGGGGTGTGGAGAGTGAAGACACCTTTAAGTTGATCACCGAGTATCTCACTCCTCCCCCTTGGGCCTCCTGTCAGTGAGTCATTCCCTTGGAACAATGGTCCTATTTTATATTATATTGTGTTTGTTTAGTTTGCGAATTTAAAAGTCTCTTTGGGATTTGTTTTTATGCTTTCCACAGTTCGCTTCTCTCTCCCTGCTCTTTCCATTTTGTGAGAGAGTCTGATTCTGTTTTCTATTTCTAGGAGTGTCCGTATCAAGACAGGCTTCTCATTGTCCTTCAGTTGCCTATTCAGCCATTTTGAGATTCTGATCTGCGTCTCATGAGGATTTTTCTGTCCCTGGATTTCTTGTTTGTCATATACGAAGTATAGCATGTATATGTCGGCATCTATACACAGAAATACATATGCATATATATCTGACAGTATATTAGCATATATATATATATATATATATCTGTGTGTGTGAGTGTGTGTGTGTGTGTGTGTGTGTGTGTGTGTGTGTGTGTACGAATAGTTGTATACATAACTAAACATTTGAAGTGTACATCTATCAAAGTATCTATCTACATATCTATGTTTATATACAGAGAGAGAGAGAAAGATAAGGAGAAGAGGGAGAGAGAGAGAGAGAGAAAGAAAGAAAATGAGTGAGAGACAGGGAGAGGAGAACAGGAGAGAATGAGAGAAATACAGGCAAACATTCCAGCAAAATATCAGACATATATATTATACGCTTGTATAACCAAACAGACAGACTCACACAATTACAAACAAATACGCACACACAAACTTACACATATAGACATCAAGGCGCAAACACTCAGACACATACAAACAAGGAGAGTGACAAACATATCTATTTATATAAACAGCTTAAATCTACAAAACTGGAACGGAATAGTCACATAAACAAAACCATTGGCATTTCCAAAACCTTCATCTTAAGTCCTCACTTGAAGAATTCTTTAAGAACTCAGAATCTGATGCAGAAGCGAGTTTAATTTACCTTAAAACTGGAAGCAATTCTATCCTACTTAGAAACTATATAGCCAAAACCATATTTACACACGCGTGCGCTTGTACGTATACATACATGTATATATAATATATATATATATATATATATATATATATATATATATATATATATATATATATATATATATATATATATACATACATATATATATATATACATGTGTATATATATATATATATATATATATATATATGGGGGTATTGTGTATCGATATATATATGTATAAATGGAGAGATTCATATATACATATATGAATATACACAAGCGCACATTATCTCAATACACACGCATATACATATATAGATATTTAAAATATGTGTATGTGTGTGTGTGTGACTCTGTGTACTACGTGAGCGTGTATGTATGTATATATATGTATGCAGGTATGTATGTATGAACAATATGTGCAGGCAGTTAGTTTGCTATGTAGGTATGCCAATATGAAACTAGCATAACATAAGGTTTTAATTACGGCGTACTACCGATTCTAAGCTGCTCAAATTAAGCTGCTTTACACGTTGAACAATTTCACCAAAGTTCCTATTATAAAGACTCCCTTACTACATATATAATAAAGAAATATGAACCAAATATTTTATTAGAAGTAAAAAAAAAATGTTATATTATGAAACTTCTGTTTTAGTAAGGATTTCTTGTTTGAGGCTGGCGACCAATTCCTTTTCTCATGCGCAGGTGATCTCTGGGCCAGAATATTTCTAAAAGATTGAGAGTGAGAAACAAATGCATGCATGTAGGCATGTAACGAGATACTTATTTTGGAACACATGCATGGGTTTAAATTTGCGTAGTGAAGTGTGTGTGTGTGTGTATCTATTTATACAGCGCAGAAATGTATGCATGTACGGATATCATGAACGTACGTGCTTCCATATAAATGAGAACAGATATGCTCACATATATATGCAGATATACTCTATGTTTATATATATGTGCATGCTTATATATGCCTGTATATACATGCACACACACACCCACACACATATACACACACACACACATATATATATGCGTACATATATACACATATAAATATATATATGTGCCTACATACATATATGTATATAAATTATATATATGTATATAGGTATACCCCTTATATATGCATATATGTGTATATCTATCTATCTATATATCTATCTATATATATATATATATATAATATATATATATATATAATATATATATATATATATATGCCTTTTATATATCATTAAGTTGTAACATTTAGTAATAGATACAATAACAATATTATTATTATTATCACCATCAACATCTTCATGATCATCACAAGTTTCAGCTAAGGTATGTATAGCAATGAAAAGAATAAATTCGTAAGTACTAACAACAAAAGCGACAATAACTTCAACAATAATAACGCCCAGGTGAGAAAATTTGAAAGGTAAAAATCAATAAAATTCTTTGTGTATATAAAGTACTTTACTTTTTTTACAGACTTATATTTTAAAAATACGAACACTTCAAATGAAACGAGCTGTGTGTGTGTGTGAGGCAAGTGTTACTAAATATGTGCGTCCACGAGCTTATGTTTAATAATATGTGCGTATATGAATATATATATATAGATATATAGATATAGATATAGATATATCTATATATATATATACACACATATATACTATATACATATAGATGTAAACATTTATATGCATCTGTTTGGTTATAAATATATATATATATATAGAGAGAGAGATATATGTTTTCATATTAAATCATAGGGAAATAATCATATATACAACTTAATGATATATAAAAGGCAGATTTTGCGTTTCTAGTTTAATAAGAAATACACTTCTATTCCTCGTTTCAGTTTTCAAGTTAGTATTAATCAATCATATTGCAGATGTGTCTGGAGAGAGGGTATATATATATATATATATATATATATATATTATATATATATATATATATATATATAATATATATATTATATAATATATATACATATATTTACATATATATATATATATATATATATATATATATATATATATATATATGTATATACATATATGCAAATATCTACGCATATATACACATGTGTTTGTATGCGTCTGATGTTACTGACTTTGAAACGTATTTTATGTAAGAGCATAGAAGCACGTGTAAACATGCAAAAGAAAAATAAATGAAAAACTTGTGTATATAGAAACATTCACACAAATCTTCACACACTCACGCATAAACATACACTCACATTTATATAGCTTAATATATCAAAAGTTATGTATATATATATACATATTCATATATATTATATATATATATATATATATATATATATATATATATACACACATATGTATATATATATATATATTATATATATATATATATATATATATATATATATATATATATATATATATATACATATATATATGTGTGTGTGTGTGTGCACGTATTTTGTGGCCATTAAGTATTTAGAAAATAACATGGATTGAAATTCGCAAACTTAACTAAAAATAATGTCTAAATAAATGTGTAAGTAGATTGATAAATGAATGAATAAAAAAAAAAAAAATAAATAAATAGATAAATAAAGCTCAGAAAAATCTATTCGTCTAATTTTTTTGTTATTTCCTTCTTTACATTGAGTTGTTTATGCAAAACGATTCTACTATGGAAAACTTAAAAATACGGTAGGACAAGAGAAAGTAAAAAAAAATTCTTTCTATTTAAAGTATTATGCGTCGAAATATCTGTTTTTCATAAGAATCAAGGATTTTGAAAAACTCTTCGTCCGGTTGGTTTTTATATGTTATTAGTAT
>NC_043017.1:1626772-1634272 GCF_006345805.1 Octopus sinensis | reverse complement strand
CTTGGTAGGGTGGATATTCAGCCTGTTATCACGAACGTATATATTGGTACTGGTGGCAAACACACACAAGGGCGCGCGCACGCGCACACACACACACACACACACAAAACAACACACACACGCAGAAACACACGTAAACACACACAAGCACAGAGGCACTGAAGCAGAGATCTAGGGAGAATAGGAGTAAGAGAGTCATAAGAATTCATTAATTAGTTGAACCGAGATGACAAGCATTCCCTCTTAACATACACATGAAGAGAATTATGCTCACATCCATGAACAAAGAGACCAGAGACAGAAAGACAGACAGACAGATAGAGACAGAGAGATAGTGTAGAGGATGAGAGAAACATTTAAAACGTTTGATGTCGTTATCAGCCAGCGACGAATCAACGATCCCGAAAAACTGCACTGAAATGACTCTACTAAACTGTCTCAGACTTCCAAACCCTTCTACATTCAACACAGTCTACTCCATAGAATATTTTTATCAACAGTTCAAGAGCATCAGTTACCAATAACAATACATTCTACAACTTGTGTGATTTTGATGTTGCTTTTAAAAGACGTACTCAAAATGACTAACAGCTTGTGAATCCCTCTATTATCACGTGAATTGATTATTGATTTTTAACCATTAATTCATTGGCGATATATAAAGAGAATGTGATGTACTGATTATAGAATGTTTATGTACCCACAATATTTACCTTCAAAACGCAAGCAATACTAACTTGATTATGGTTCATATTATTCAGTAATACTAAACAATATCTTCACGTTTGTTATTACGTAAACTGACAGCTATTGAAAAGTGTTGCTCAATAATAGCAACATTTTCTACAAATTGGGCAGAATTTCGAAGGGAATGATACGAAAAATCTTTTATCTTTTATTTTTTTACAGTTATACCAAGGTTTTGAATTTCTTTTAGCAAATACAGTTTCATTGAACGAAATATACTCATTAGTCGTTAATGTGCGCATGGCTGTAGTAGAAGACACTTGCGCAAGTTTTCGTGCAGTGGGACTGAACTCGAATATATATTTACTTTTCCCTGTTTAAAATTATATAATGTTCTTTGAAAGAGCATTATATTTATATATATAAAGGGAATACAAAGAAACCCCAGCAGATATGGCAGAAAAAAGGAAGGATCTAAAACGTGCTAGCTGCTTGTTGAAAGTCGATGTGAGAAGGAGTGTAAATAACATTGAGAAGATCAACAGTGTAAGCCCTAACAACAATGAAAATAGAATAATTGATATAAGGATTTATAATAGAAATATGCTTCACTACAGCTCTAACCACGTCATCTATATAAAACAGAGTCATAGAACCCGGGGACGTATGGAGTGGAACCTCGTATGAAAGTGTTTAAATCAGGAACATAACAATGCTGTCTGAGATTATGACAAGAGCCACGAATTAATAACACTTTGCCGTATGTTATATTGCATGGAGACAAAGCATATTAATACATAATTGAGAGAGATGAACACAAGTGGGAAAGAGAGAGAGAGAGAGAGAGAGAGAGAGAGAGAAAGGGGACACAAAGGGAGTGGACAGAGGGGGAAGGAATGGATTATGACTGGGAAAAGTTTGGAGCGAAAGACGGTAAGGAGAGAAAGACTAAAAGGAAACGAAAGAGGGTGGAGAGAATAGAGCGCAGAGAGCGAAGGAGGGAGAGGAATGAAAATGTTTGGAGAGAAAGAGGGGATGAGAAGGGGAAAAGAATAGGTTGGAGAAACGGAGTGTGGAAATAAGGAATGCATGAGCGTAAGAGCAAAAGGGACCACGAAAAAGATAAATATATGAACATATACGTATGCATATATACATATGTGTGTGTGTGTATGTGTTTGTATGTACGGATTTATATATATAGAGAGAGATAGATAGAAAGATAGATAGATAGATAGATAGATAGGTAGATAGATAGATAGATAGATAGATGGATAGATAGATAGATAGATAGATAGATAGATAGATGGATAGATAGATAGATAGATAGATAGATAGATAGATAGATAGATAGATAGATAGATGGATAGATATAGATAGATAGATATATAGATAGATAGATAGATAGATAGATAGATAGAGAGATAGATAGATAGGTAGACAGTAACGAGAGGAAGGCTAAGAGGAAATGAAAGAGGAAAAAAAGAGGGCGGAGAGAATAGAGACAGAGAGAGAAAGAACGAAAGAAATATATATAGAGAGAAAAAGAGTGAGAGATAGCGATGGGGAGAATTAAAGTAGAGAAATGGGAGAACCTGACGATAAAGATCCGAGCGAGAGAGAGAGAGAGAGAGAGAGAGAGGGGGAGAGAGTGAAAGAAAGAGAAAGCGAGAAAAAGAGTGTCAATGAAAGAGGAAATGAAATATTGAAAAGTTAGAGGGAAAATCGGGAAAAAGTTATGAGAAAGCGAAGGTGTATATCAATAAACACCCGTGTTGTGTGTCTTTGTATGTGTAAACAGGCGGAAAGGCATCTATGTGTGTGCATGGGGGTGTTTATGTATGCGTATGTGCGATATGTTCGCTTGAAATCCTGCAAGCATTAGATGTATTATTCAAACAACATTAAGACGAACAAGAAGAACAAAGGGCTGCATGGAATTCCATTTGACATTTATGGAAGCGTGCAAAAGGAGACAACAGAGGGGAATGGAATTTAAAATCAATAGCTTAATTAATTAAGTAAATATGGCGACGAAGGACATGGATGTCGTGTGACGCTGAAGAAGTTTCCTTTGCAGTTACACGCTTTCCTGTTTCGATCTAACCGCTTGGTAGTTTGAGTACGTTGAGGCAGGAGATTTCTGTTCTGGCTTTGGTACGACCAATTAATTGATGTTGTTGGAACCTCGTGAACAAAAGATTCTGTACACGGAATTTTACCGTCATCATCAATCCTTGAATATTACTGTCTCACTTGCTTCGACATATCTAAGGTCGGTTACTGAGCTTCCATGGTTTATATGTGACACGCAATACAATATTGTCCCTAAACGCAGTAAATGCCCGGTGGAGAGTTACTTTTTGTAAACGTCTCAACCACTCGTACACTTGTGTAGGGCTCAGACCCTCCGCTCCATACACATTCTGAAGCATTTTGCAGGCTTCTGATCAGGAATCGGATTGTGTCAACTCTCTGTCATAGTTGATAGGACGACCACACGCTACACACCTTTCTTCTAATCACAGCTGCAAGCAGCGGAAGCGAGCTAGGACATCAAAACTTTGTGAGCATGCGCAGCAGAATTGAAAGTCTGTCTTTGTCCAGCGGCTCCAATCTACGTGCTTTAGCCTTGTTTTAATATGACGACTATTCGAAAACTTATAGATCATACCTTGTATATGTGTGTGTGTGTATGTTTGAATGTGTGTGTATACATACATGCATGCGTGCATACATATAATGCATACATGATACATACATACACTATATATAGAGTTGCACAGAGCTAAGCAACGATGAGAAATAAACGAACTTTTAACTTAGTTCAAATAAGTTTGTGATATATTTTTTAATTTTAAAAGCGATTTTCCCGCAGTTACCACGGAAGAATCCCTAGTAGAATCCAAGACGCTTGTGTGTGTTTCCTTAGCCTTCCTCAATAGGAAAAACCGATAATGCGATACCTCGAGCAGATTATAAAGCCGCCAAGAGCCTTCCTCTTTCCTGTTTCCGACGAAGAGCCATTCCCCGAAAGGTAGATAGATAGATAGATAGATAGATAGATAGATAGATAGATAGATAGATAGATAGATAGATAGATAGATAGATAGATAGATCCAGGGTCTGAGGTGTAGGAAGGAAGTTTCATCCCTTCATCGAAAACCGGTGATTGTCGTACGTGATTGCCGACGACAGGTCAATACCTAGAAACTGCAGTCCGTGCGTATCACTTAGGTTGACGAGGGAGGGATGACCTCTCTTTGCAAATACCATAAGGGCACAGAAAGTGTGCCTAAAGCCAGCTGGAGACGATGTTCTCCTGGGGCTACAAGCTACAGTAACACCCACCCTTAGTGGTTAGCCATATTGATATGGCTAGTATACCTTACATCCTCTATAGTTGTTTCCGACAAATGGACCAAGGTATTCATAAACTGGACATCTTAATAGTCAAACTTGGATTCATCAGTAAGTAATATTTAAGGGAAAAACAAAAATAAACATTTAAAATACATAGGGTTTTTTTCCTTAGTTTTCATTTGAGGGGATTTATATAAGTGTTCTTCTAGTCGCCCTTATTTGAATACATACACACATATATACATGCATTCATTCATATATACATTCATTACATTTATACAAAGAGAGAGAGAGAAGAAAGAAAAAGAAGGAAGGAATGAGTAAGAGATTTAAATTTATATACATAAATACAAATATAATACACACATTTACTCATATACACGCGCGCATACATACACATACACGCACGCAAACCCGAGCGCACACATAAACACATGTATGGTCAGAGATCATTTCGCACCAGCAATGCGTTTCCTGATTTCTTGATCATCAGTAACCCAATGCTGACATCATAATAATCTCGTGGTTATTCTCGGTGAGATTTCTAAGAGTTTTTCTAAAAACCTTTTTACATTATTTCACATATATTTCCAGTTTAGTATTAATCTCTCTTCACAAAACGACCTCCAGAGAATCTTCTGCTAGGAACCAAGATGAAACAGCGTTTTTCCCTTCTTCCTTTCTTTCATTCATTTTCTCTCTTTCTCTTCCTTTTCCTTTTCTTTTCTTTCTTTCTTTCCTTTTCTTCCTTCCTCTCTGTATTTCTATTCTTTCTTTAACTCTTTCTCTATTTTCGTTCTTTCTCTGTCTTACCACTCGTTGTCTTCTAATTTATTCTCTCTTTGTTTCTTTCCTTCCTTATTTCCCCCTCTCCCATTCTTACCTCCTTTCGTTTCCTTACTTTCTCTTTCAGTCTTACTTTATCACATCCGTACATTCCTCCATTATTCCTTCCTTCCCTCCTTCCTTCCTTCTTTGCTTTTATCCTTTTACAGGTTACCTGCAGGCCGTTCCACTCTCTGTAATTCCTTTCAGATTATATAACAAACCGTATTTCTAACACTCTATTGGATTTTCAGTTTTTACTTTCCAAAAGACGATGCTTTTAGACACCAAATAAAATCAAACGCGTCTACACTTAATGGCATGTCAAGGAATCCAGCCGGAACTGTGTCCACATCACACCACACTCCACCGGTACTCTTCTCCCCATACACATCCACACACACTTACACGCATATTAACATCGCAATCAAAACCGCGATTACCACAGCAATAAAGAGAAGAAGAATAATCACACACACAACACAAACACACAACCAACTCTCTTGCTGCAAAAACACTGTAGATATTGTTGTGTAATCATTGAGATAATGGTAAGACTAGGTTCCAAATATCATAATGGCAGAAACAAGAACAGAACTGCGACGCTCGTTTATCAGAATTAAGCTGAGCAAACAAAAATATCGATGTTCAACTCAACACCACCAGCAAAAACAAATACTACAACTACTACTACTACTACTACTACTGGCTGGTGCTACAGCTGCTGCTACAGCTGCTGCTGCTGTCTCTACTCCTATTAAAACTACTGCTGCTGCCGCCGTCATCGTTACTGCCACCACCAACGCCGCCACCACCACTGGCAAGACTAAATATTCTAATGGAGAACCAATCTCAAGAAATTGGTCTTGAAGTGCCACGAGATGACCGATTTGGAGATTTTACACGAAAAAGAAAAGCAGAAATTATAGCAAAAACAGTAAAATAATCAAAATAAACAAGACACGTAGGAGTAGCTTGCTTACGAACCACATGGTTCCAGGTTCAGTCCCACTGCGTAGAAACTTCGGCAAGTGTCTTCTACTATAGCCTCCGGCCGACCAAAGCCTTCCTTGGACTTTTTTCCTTTTTCTACGTTTCTGACGAAGAGTTAAATCCTCCTCCTTTCTTTCCTTTCCTGAGTGTCCAATAACACTATACTTGTTCCACGTCCTCGTGTTGTTGTGTTTTCTCTTTGTGTCTCCATGTTTAGATTAACTATGTGTATGTATATATATATATATATATATATATATATATATATATATATATATATATATGTATGGAGAGAGAGAGAGATATATAAAAACAGGGAGAGTGAGAGTGATAGATAGATATAGATATAACGACAGATATAGCCGGTCCATGGTGTAACCTTATGCCTCACATCCATAAAGAGCTTAGCTTTATGGCGTTTCTTTGGAACCTAGGCCTATGACATCTAGCAAATGGCTTTTCTAGAACATGGAGAACAAGGCTTCGTTACTGTCAACAACAAGAGATTGTCTCTCTTTGACTGCTTTTAATGACTGACTCTATTCGTATGTGGTTCCCATGACACCAGCAGGAGTTTCTTGAAGTGCGAGCAGGTTCCATAGGCCTCCATCCTGGAGTTAAGCATGTTCCCTGTGTCGAGGGATTCATGTTCGGCTATGCTCACTTTAAAACGCTTAGTCCCATTTATGTTGGGGATTGGACTGCCTAGGATTTTCAATGAGAGTACGTGTGGAGTACCGTCATCTTTCAGCCGGCATAGATGGTCGGCTAAGCACATAGCGTATCTCCTTTCCGGAATCATGAAAGCGGATCTGTGGTGGGAGAGGCGCTGTTTGAACGTGTTACCGGAACACCGGACTTACCGCCGCAAACGGCTGTTGGCGATTGAGTTTCTGTTAATATTGACGGTGCTTCTACTCTGTTGTTGGTGCTGGTGCTGCCCTCATTAAAACTTCAACATCAATAATGCCGGAACCAAAAGCATCGGTAGCAACAACGTCGACATCAACAGTAACAGCATCGATAACAACCGCACATAAAGATACATCAATGTTCAGGTAACACACATATTCACATCTGCGCATATGTATGTATGTATGTATGTATGTATGTATGTATGTATGTATGTATGTATGTATGTATGTATATATATATATATATATATATATATACATATAGATATAAATGTATGCACACTCACACACACATACATACGTTTATATATTCGTTTTCCAAGATTATTGTTGTGAATTCGTGTGTTGAAACAGATAATGTTGTATTTGGAGATGGTCATGTTGCCAGTTTATGCAATGAAAACACACGCACTATATATCTGGTGTTCACTTGCTTCAGTCTTATTTTATATTAATTGTATTTCGACCAGAGTTCTTTCGTCACACTTCTGTGATCTCAACAGTGGTCCTTTGCTTTCTTCTTTCTTTTTAGTGTCTCTCCTTACTAACGACCTGCCATTTTGTATTCCTGTTGTATGTCATACAATTTTGCCAGCGTGCTAACGATCCTGCCAGCTCAGCATCTTAAAAATAAACAATAATAATAAAATTCTGTTGAATGTGTTCTTCTCAATTTGACTTATTTGTCAACAAGAATTCGATATTGGTCCCGTGAATA
>NC_043017.1:1594272-1606772 GCF_006345805.1 Octopus sinensis | reverse complement strand
GATCGGCAATAAAAGATCGCTGAAACGTGTACCCTTCTTAAAATGTGAACTGAGATCGATTTTGTATCCTAACAAGGCCACTGTCCAAATTCCAAACCAATGGATAGAAAAAAAAAAGGTCTAATTTTATAAACTCCAAAAAGAATTCAGCTTCCAGCTACACCAGCGTTTGAACTCAGAAGATTAAAGTCGCAATAGTGTTTACTTACTCCAAAATAGTTTCGAAAAGCTTCCATTTATTGGTTATAATTAACTTAAAGGAAAGAATAATACAATGAAAATGGTAAACAAACTGTCTAGAATAATTCTTATTTGTTCTAAAATATTTGTAGTTATTCCAAAATAGATTTGGTATGAAAAGAATTCATTGCGAGTTTCGTTTCGTTTACAGACGACATTAATTCTGATGCTAGGCTAGCAATAACATTGGCAAGTTTAAATTTTGTCGGCAGAAAGGTAAAAGAAATGCTTAAACAGTTTGATTAATTCAAGTTGGTCCTAATTGAAATAAATCTATAAGAATGCTGTAAATCATCCAACCCGTAATTCGATCTTGACAACAAACACTTATTTAATGGTGAGTTAATGGTCAACATTTATATCGGCTTTTATTTCACAGCTGACGTTTTATTCGCCGGATAAAATTCGTTTTGTAATCTAGACTAGGAGGACGATTCCTCCCTCGCTCCCCTCTAGAAGTAAAAAGAAAAGATACAATATAAACGAATTAAGTTCAGCAAAAAACACAATAAAAGGACAAAGATAAAGTTTATTTCCACTGACACTAAAATCTCTAAGAATAAAAACGCCATCACCAGCGCTAATGTAATTGTTACCAAAATAGCAACAAAAAGGAGAAAAAAAACTAAAAAAATGTACAAAATGGCGGGTTTACTCCGTCGCCATTTTTGTTCCTGATATGCCTAGTGTTTCATATAGGAAATAGCGTTGATTGTAACGTTCTTGTTATTGTTACCGTTTGTCATCTTTGTCGCTGTCATTCTTTTTTTTTTCTTTTGGTGTCGTTTTTAGCTTCAATCAATAGCGAGCAGGACTATGGAAAAAAGAACAGTCAAGCATTTGTGACCATCCACGCTGTATTTTCTGATGTCTAGGACCACATTATTTACTGTGTCTTGCATCTATGCCAATATTACCTATCTTGAGAAATTTGGTTGCCATTTCTAGCAGTACCTTATCATCATAGTATTGTCAAGAAAGAAGTGAAGAAATTGTCCAAATTGAAGTATTCAAAATGTGGGGCATGAAGGAGCATTAGGCTTGATAAATAATCATACGAGCAAAAATGCAGAAGTTATACCCAGATCTTCAACACTACACACTCTCCAAAAATAGCCCCGCTATGAGCAACCCACATCCTAGACAATACACTATCAATCCAATACAGAAAAAACAGAAGACGAAGACATGTTTATAAATAACAAGCAGGTGTATTAGTTTGCCGCTCAGGAAAGTGAGAAAGTCTTTTACATTTCGAGCCTACGCTTTTGAGAAGAAAGGAATAAGAGAAAATAAACAGAGTATGATTAAAAAAAATAAATCTGTGAACTTAGCGATCAATCATGGCTTAGAGTATAAAAAGGATTTCAAAAAGAATTATTTTTCCCCAAAATAATAAAATCTTTTATCAAGATGGTACAACCGTTTTGGGGAAGGAGTTCTTTTCCTAGTGTGTAAGCGTTTTCGATTACTGTTTTCAAACACGTGCCCTTGTCGTGCCTCTTCATGGTGGCAGTCTAATGATTGAAACAAGTAGAATATATGAATATGTATGCAACTATATATGACTAACAATCTATCTATATATCTGTCTGTCTATCTATCCATCTATCTATTTATTTATCTATATGCATGTATGTGTTTGCGATTTGTAGAGAACTTTCCCAGTTCAAATTGTATAATTTAACACCGTCGCAGTTCAATAATTACAAAAAAATATCTAAAATGTTTTTAAATGTTAGCGAAAGATTGATGTCGTTTCGTAATTAACCTCGCACTCTGATCGTGGGATACATAAATTGGATGTGTCATTTGCTCTATTAACGTCCGTCTGTCACAGGCTGTCGTCAATGTATAACAGTATAATTACTAATTCTTGATAGTTCTCCACTGAATGCAGCTTACCACGTGATGTGCCTTATGATTATGAAGCTCACAATAAAATCTTACATGATAACTTTCTGAAAAGAAAGAAGAATTAGTGTGCGTAATCGATCAGATATCCGATCGGAAGCGAAGTCTGAAAATATAGTGTTACGACCAGGTTATTTTTGCATACGCCTACACTGAAAAATAGCGGTTTTTCCATTAGATTTTATTAAGTAAATCTTCTGTAGACTATGTTTTCATGTTCAAATTTGAAAACCTATTCATAATATTATTCTTTCTTTATCAAATTTATGTAGTTGTGACTTTAAAATTCATCCAGCGATGAGGCTCCCGTTCGGGTGTTCTGGAGTTGTTGCGAGCGTGGAATGGCCTATTAATTACCATTACTCCCCGGTCTGTTCTGATTTGGAATGGTAGTACGACAGGGTCCCGTCTATGTGTTAAATAGATTTTTGTGAGGCTAGTCTGAGTTCCATAGGTGCGGTGAAAACAATTAGTTTAGGTGTGGGAAAAACTACAAGCTTAATACCTTCTTCCAATATGATCTGAGCCAGCAGGAAAGGGTATGGCTGATGAAAGGAAAATAGGGTTGTCCAAAATCATATATTCATACTACGAAGATAAATATCTCATTTTATTGCGCATTGTACAGCAGAGGGTGGTTGCGGGAAATAATGACGATATTTCATAGAATTTCGCAAAATTTAGTGTTAGTAAGTCGCGTTACACATTACTTGACATACATACTTCAAGAGACACTCGTAAATGATTTCACATCCATAAATCTACACTTACATATCATATTAAAATCTCTTTCTCATTATTTTTAAGTATTCCTCTAAAAGTGGTTTCTCCGGGAATTTAGGTTTATCATGATAGAGCTTGGAGAGTGTTATAAATGTAGTTAGGACCACGCTCGTATATTTAACATATGATCTAAAGCAAGGGGTGTCTAATGTTGGCTTGTTTAGCAAGTGTAAGGCTGGTGAAATTGGGAGCGTCGTTATGTAATCACATTTGCGCTGGGTTGGCCATATCAACAAAATGGTTGGGCAAAAGAATACATACAGCAGCTTGATAGTGGGCAGAGGAACGTTGGTCGACCATCGGTCAGAAGTCAGGACTAGGTGCAAGATATACTCTTTGCAGTCAATATAGCCCATAACGCCTTTGATTAAACAACCTTGGAGCCAACAGATTAGATATCGTTGACTCAAAATGATACAAGAGAATGATATTATTAACAGACTCAGTGGTGCAAGGCAAGGGGGAAAATCGGTCACTTCCACTGACATGTAATGATCAGACTTCTAACATCTGCGGGCTTTTTTTGTAAATCGTTGACAGTATTCAATGTCACACTCGACATAAGGATTACGACTAACAGAGCGAACGTTGTCATACATCCTCATACAAGGAGTTCATCATATATATATATATATATATATATATATATATATATATATATATATATATGTACACACATATACACTCACACACTCACACATACAGAGACACACTAGCTGACTAAATAAGTTAAGAGTAAAATAATTATACAGTTTCAAGAACTAATGAGGTGTGTGTATATATATATATACATACATACATTGAGAGAGAGAGAGATAGGGGGGGGAATAAAAGATATATAGATAGTTAGTGTGATAGTTAGATATATAGCTACATACATACATATATATGTTCATACATACACACATACACACATAAATACATACATACACGCATACATGGTAAATTTATGTGATTTAGATTCAATTAGGGTGTATGTTATACGTGTTCAGAGAATTTGTGTCAGTTACAAAATAGCTATATTAGGGATGTGTGTGTTCAAGTATGTACACGTATAAATAATGTAGCATAGAAATATAGAGGCGTATACACATACGTGTGTTTGCAGGCATGTATGAATAAGCTTAGACATTTATATATGTAAGAAAATTAAATTGCACATAGGGACGTGTATATATATATTATATATATAATATATATATATATATATTATATATATATATTATATATATATTAATTAATAAGGGTGAGAGAATTAGGTGGTTGAAACCTTTTGGATTAACTGGTGCTAGAGTGAGCAATATAGTGACCACTCTCTTATAATTTATTATTATATATATATGATATATATATATATATATATATATTATATAGATATATATATATATATAATATATATGCATATACATACCTATATACAAATATGTGTGTTTCTAAATTGAAATCGTTAAAGATCACAATTAGAAAAATGTTGATCTTCAATGTGAATCTACATACAATTTTATACATTCATACGCACAATCTTACATAAGCGCAACACAAAGGTACGAAATCATATATGTATATAAGTGTGTCTTTCAGTGTCTGTGTACTTGTGTGTGCATGTGTGTGTGTGTGTGTGTATTCAAGCAAGTATGTAGACGTTCGAATATAAGTAATACATATGTATAAGTATATATATATATTGTACAAATACATATGCATATATATATATATTTATATATTATATATATATATTATATAATATATATATATATGTATAGATATACATATATATAGGTACATATATGTATATACACACATAAAATGTATATATTAGTATGTGTACAGATATATATATATATATTTATCGATGTATATACACTATACACCCTTAAAAGAGATATAATGATCAAAGAAAAAATGTCGGAACCAATAATCATCAGTTTTGCACATCAAAAGTCATTGAAATATATTATTGATCTATTGTTAACGAGGATCAAAGTTCTGAATGATAGGACAACGGAGACAACCAAATCTACACACCCAACCAAACACACGCACAGACCCTCTCACACGCGCAGAGACACACACATCCATGTACATGCACGTCCGCAAACGCAGGCACATATATGTCCTTATATTCACACACAACCAAACATATAAATTATATTAATGGATGGCTACATAAATATATATGTATGTATGTGTATGTACATATATGTGTGTTTATATATATAGATATAAATATATATATATATATGTGTGTGGGTATGTGTATATATCATATATATAATATATATATATATATATACATACATGCATATATAAGTATATAAATTTGTATACATACGCGTGTATTTTCGTATATGTATGTACACAAACATACATTTATACATACAGAAAAATGCACATTCACGCAGGCATATATATTATATATATATATATATATATAATATATATATATATATATATACAATTAGATGTATGTTTGTGTATACGTATATAATGCTTTAAAAGAAGAAATTATGCGTATATTTAAACGAGTTATAATTCAAATCAATTTTATTTTGTTAAAACTAAGACAGCAGGAAGAAGGATAACTCTGTCTGGTATCCGATCATTCTTTACTTCTTTTCTTTTGTGTATTTTACGTATTTTTCACACCTCTTTAAAGTCATTGTCCTTGTATTTTGTATAGATATATCAATTTCCTTCTGCTGGTGTATGAGTGTGAGTGTGCGTTTCCTTCAGCTGCTGCGTTTTATAGTCGTTTGCGATATTTATGTTCACATATGTTTCTTTGTGAATGTGTGTTGTTATATTCTGAAATGTGTTGCTTTGCTTTATTGTCCTTTGTTTCCTATCGCCATTTAGTTTACTTGCTTTGAATTGCTTTCGTTTAATATTAGCTTAAATATGATCGGGAGCGTTGAGGAATCGGGTGATGAAATGTCATAGAAGGTGGGAAAATGGCTGTTTCATTTATATGTTTTATTTTGTTACGTATCTTCCCGTTCCGATTTCAATACCCTCCTAGGAGGGTCTTCTGTCTTTTCCTAAATTCATTTTTATCAATAGATTTGATAAATATCCATGGATAAATATTACTGCATGCTACTTGAGTAGTGGCTGAAATAAGTTGATCGTCACATACGAAATCCAATTCACAATAATAATAAGTAATGCAAAACACAGCACCAAAACGAAATGGTAAATCTCTTTCAGGGATAGAAAGTTTAGGATAAGTGTAAACCATACATATTCTTTAAGGCCGCACCGAGAGAGACAAAACTATGAAAAGTATGGACTAGGTTGAAACAGAAATTAATGGAGCATAATATCAAATACAAGATTATAGAAAATGTAAACAAAATTAAGAAAGTTCGTGGAAAGGTGCAGAATTTTACGAAATTATCGTTAGATTAAGAATAATCCAAGATTTAGTAGTATGCGTAGCACAGCGTAATACGATTCCAAGATCTCTGAATCCCTACCACCGAGTTTGATTGCAATCCAATGATCGAGAGCTGAAAGACGAATTAGAGAACAGATCAAATAATTATCTATCTCTTTCTCTCTCTCCTCTCTGCATATATATATATATATATATATATTATATATAATATATATATATAATAAATTCAGGGGAATACCTGATAAGTGTAGCAGCTGTATATGCCAGCTAGTAGCAGAGTGAGGGGGGTATATGCATCAAAACATTGTGTCCTGTTTTTTATTTCGTTGATGCACATATGTATATTATAAAATTTATGTATGTGTGTATTAGTTATAATATATATATATATATATATATATATATATATAAATACACATGCATATCTATACATCTATACATACAGGTACAGGTATTTATGCATGAGTTTATGTATTTATGATTGTACGTTTACACTTACTTGAATAGGATTGACAATGAATTCGAAGCCACTTCTATCATCTTTTAAAGCTATAGAAAAATATTTACTCTACTAGAAGTATTGGGATGCACGACATTAAAACAGACATATTATAATATACATGCATATATTCTATGTAGCTGTAGTATCCCTCTATCGTTTGATCTAGTCTTCCATCTTTATATATATAATATATATATATATATATATATAAATATATATATAAATTATAATATTATATATATATAAATATATATATATATATATATATTATAAATATATGTTATTATATATATATAATATATATATATATATATATATATATATATATATATAGGTATGTATATGTCTATGCATCTATGTGTATATATATTATATATGTATTTATATATTATATATATTATATATATATATAGATATATTATATATATATATATATATAATATATATATATATATATATATATATATATATATATATATATATACACTGATATAAATATAAAGGAAATTCACACAACATATACATACCAGCATGAAATGGTACATCTGAGTAAGGAGGGAAAGTTTAGGATAGTTGTATAACCATATATATACACATACATATGTATATATACATACATGCACATATATGATGTAGATACAAATCATTGTAAACTCTTTATAAGTATAAAGTGCTCTATACAATAACTCGATGATGTTGACTGTTTTAAACGATACTTAAATCTGACATTATATAGATCATATCTATTAGTTTCACGCTTTACCGGTTTTTCATGTGAAATGGTAAATGAGAATATATTGTATAAAACATAAAGGATAAATTCTATAAAACAAAACAAAAAAGTCTTTGTGTAAGCACGTTAGCAATACAAAACGTTTTGATGTAGTTTGGACATTATTGAACAAGGATAGGTGACTTTCAGCCGGTTATCTTTCAGATATGTGACGATAAAAGTAACGAGTTTTTTTGTTTATTCACGTTAGTTTATTCTGTGCATGAACGTATCTTTGTATGTATGTGTGTAGTTTTTTATGTATCCATAGAAAGATAAGTAAATATATATCTATATATGCGCGTATATATATATATATATATATATATATATTATATTATATATATATATATATAATATATATATATATATATATATATATATATATTCATACACAACGCACACACCATATACATACATATATATATATAGTTTCCAGATTAGAGAGAGGTATTCTCTGTATAGAGTACACTTCGTAGTGCTCAAGACGTTTGAACTTGGGCAGGTAGAGGAGTAAATGTAAGAACAAGTTACGCACATTGATATACGACAAATATTATATACTTTTCATACGAAAACTTATATGCTTAGAAATAAAATGGTCTGACTTCCAGAGAATAGAAATGATATCAGGGACGAAAGCTGTTGAATAAAATTTATACGAGTCCAACAGCTGTTTCAGGGGTTTTGGGGGTCTAAAATAATGATTGTAAATTGATTCCATCGTCGGATACTACCAACCTCTGTCATCAGGAAAATATTCTACATTTGATGTGGCGACGGAATGGAGTTTAGCGATGCAATGATTTCGTGGAGAAGTGAGTGTATTTGAAGGACTGGTGAAGCATGACAGTCATTTCTGTGTAGTTCTTAACGTTTCACGGTTTTAATTGTCCTTTGGAACATTGAGTGAAACTTGACAAAAGCAGGTGTCAAAAATGCTCGTTTGTTCAACATGACCCGCCGTCGTTAAATATCTGTCAACAGGTAAAAGATGTACAAATTATAAAAATGATAAACAAGAGCTACACAAAATATATAAATGAGACGAAATGGAAAGAAACGAAAACATTTATTTGACAACACTATATATGTATATATATGTGAGTGTGCGTGTGTATGTATGTATGTATGTGTTTGTGCACGCGTGCGTGTGTTTGTGTGTGCACGCGTGTGTTTGTGTGTGCACGCGCGTGTGCTTTCGTATGTAGATATATACAGGGAGAAAGATTGAAATAGACAAACATACACACGCATACACACATATACATACATATATATATGTATATATATATATATATATCTATAGATATATATATATATATATATATATATATATATATATATATACATATAAGCATACACATACAAAAGTTTGTGTGCTGCTTGTACCAATATGTGTACACTATATCACCTGTATATGCACCATGCATATACATATTTATACATATATACATGAATACAAATGTATATATGTATATATTATATATATTATATGTATACATATATACGTATATATATATATGTATATATAATATATATATATTATATATATATATATTATTTATATGTATATAAACGTGAATATATATATATATATGTATATATGTATGTGCGTGTGAATATATATATATATATATATATATGTATATATACGTACACACCTTTGTGTAGAAGCGCACACAGAAATGCAAATGCTTTCATCCATCTATATACACGCACTCAGGTGTGTTGACTTGTCGACTGTACGTGCTCAGCAATGTAATATGGCTCCGTTGTATAGCAATATCATTAAATGTTCAGATAGCTGACTAGAAGTAGCACACGTAATAATATATTGAAAGCCCTTCTGCAAAGTACAGTTCCGATCATGTTATTACTTTCCACAGCAGTTAATTGCAGCAGGTCACAGCAGAAAGTTCCAGAATAAACACACTCATACGCACACACACACACCCAAACCACTAACACACACAAACGCAGGCAAAGCAAAAACAAAAATATAAATATCTCAATCTCTACCCTGTAACAAACAAAATCAACCGACAAAGCAAGCTAATAATATCCATTATTAGGCGTTCGTTCTCCATTCTAGGTAGATTGACTATGAAATAACGGTACGGCAAAGAAATAAGATGATTCGTGGAAATATTACTGTAAGTTAATGATTACAGTAACAGAACAACGATAACAATAATAAGAACGGGGACAACAAAAACGGCAATCATAATAATAATAATAATAATAATAATAATAATAAAATAATAATAATAATAATAATAATAACAATAGCAATAACAATGAGAACTGCAAGAAGCCACATGAAACAACAAACTTCAACTGATAAACTGCTGAAATGCGTAATAATACTTGGGATTAGATGAAACTGTTAGCAAACTTTACCAAATGGAGACTGGAGGTTGTATTAAATATTAAGTTAAGTGAGTCGAGTGAACGCGCAATGGCGGATTTTCATTTCAATCTAAATTGCGCTCTATATGCCATAAGTCAAATAATCATCTTTTGTCTGAAATTACTTGCTATTCGATGTTGTGTGTGTGTGTGTATGCTGTAAGGTAATATTAGCTGTAATGACTATATGAAATCTAATAAACCTGAAGCAACATTACTCTCTCCCTCTCTCCTTCTCCCTCACCATATATTTATGTAAATATATATATATATATATATATATATATTACATACACATTTACACACACACACCGCAGACAACACACACACCACACACACACACACACATATATATATATATTATATATATATATATATACATACACATTCACAACACACAGCACAGACACACACACATACACCACACACACACACAATATATATATATATATATATATATATATATATATATTATATATATATATGTATGTATACATGCGCACACACACGCATATAGATTATGTTTATGGAAAGGGTGACCGTGTGTATGCCTGTGATGATATAACGTGTGTTTTGATGATTGTATATAAGTGTGCATTAGTATAACTGTATAAGTGTCATTCTTGATACTATAAACATACGTGAGTGAGTGAGCGATTCAGTACATGTATATGTAAATATATGTGCGTGTGTATGTATGTATATATACATATATATATATATATATATATATATATATATATATATATACATACATGCGTGTGTGTGTGTGTGTATATATATACATACATGTATATATATGTATATATATATACATACATGTGCGTGTGTGTGTATGTATATATACATATATATATATTCATACATGCATATGTAGACAGATATATTTATATACGTAAATTTTTCATACACTCACAGACATTCGCACACACACACACACGCACACACACACACATGAAAGCATATCACTCGCGTGCGCATATTTTTCTGGGCACACATACAAACATTAAAGGCCAAAATTATTTCCCCATCGTCAATAATGGTAATCTTTACGATTAGAATGACTGCACGATTAAGTAAATATAAAGACATTATATTTTCGAATCTGTATATTTAGGATTTACAGAAATAAAACACTATAACCTTTTGGACTAGCGTGAGACGTCAGAGCGACCATTGTTCGTAAAATATACAAGTATAATAGCGTAAGAATAAAAGATGTTTTTTTTTACTCAATGCATATATACTATCTTACGGTGAAAATTCAATGAATACTGTATTGCTTCACCTTGCCGATTTTCGAACGATAAAAGGGAATGAGTTGACAGAGTCTATATTTACGTACGAGATAAATGATATTAAAGATTTGTGAAAAAACTTTTAAATATTCATATAAAACAAAGAAAAATATTTTGTTTGAAACACTTATAGAATTCTAGAAAATTATAGTTTTCAGTCATAAGATTCTAGACATTTTATCTTCAAATTTAGTTCATGTGAAAGAATATAATTATAATTTAGAAAAAGTGAATGAAGTAAAACTGAAGGCCAAACTGAATGTGGCTTCTCAGTGGTACAAATATTGCAGCCCATATTCAGTTTAGGATAGACTCTATCCTATAAGAACGTATTCTAAATATGTTTAAAGGTTCGAGAATTATTATGATGTAAATCTCAAAAATGCTTACATGTACGCAACGATCGAATTCCAAAGGGAATATTTTTGTTCGACTATTTGCCGAATTTCCAATTTATAGAGACCTATACGTTTTGAGATAAATGCAAAGTCGAATACAAATGCATATACGTGCATATAGAGAAAGACACACACAGACGGTGAATTTCATTGCGGGAAACAGAAAGAAGTCCGTCATATGCGTATATATATATATATATATGTGTGTGTGTGTGTCTGTGTGCGTGTGTGTGTGTGTGTGCGTGTGTGTATACGACGTGACCAATAGAATATGTACTAGGCTTTCAAAGATAGAATTTATACAAGTTACTGAATACATGAGACATACATGTATGTGTATGTACACGCGAGCGTAAGCTCATGGTTGTGTGTAAGTGTATATGTGTGCGCTTGCGTACACAGGTCACACTTCTGCACAGTTGCTGACTACCAAATTCGCTTAAAATCTTGCTGGTTGGAGTGGGGCTAGAGGAAACCTCGCGTGCAAGGCCTCACGAAGTGGCCCTGCGCTCCAAACTGCTTCTTAACCATACGGCATTATTTGTAAGAAAGACAATGCATGTCTGAATGTGCAAAATGTTTGCGTGAATGGATTGCGTGTATGCGTGTTCAGATTTTCCTTAAAATATATAGATGAGAGAACAGAATCTATATTCATCAATATTAAATATTTATAATAAATTCTTCCAGACTTTAGAGCTAAAACTTCACGTGCTTCTTTCAGTCTGCAGAAAACAAAAGGCTATTGTGTATGTATGTATATATGTACATACATTCTACATAT
>NC_043017.1:1581772-1589272 GCF_006345805.1 Octopus sinensis | reverse complement strand
TTAAATAAAGTATATATATATATATATATATATATATATATAATATATATCATGATCACGAGAGCGACCAGGCTATCAGATGTTGCTACACATCGCTGGTCACAATGCGCTTCGCATTGTTTTAGCCTTCAAGTGACGTTGGCGAGCAGCCCAACAGAAGAAAGAGTGAGAGAAAGTTGCGACGAAAGAGTACAGCAGGGATCGCCAACACCCCCTGCCGGACCCTCGTGGAGTTTTAGGTGTTTTCCCTCTAAAACACTCACAACGCCCGATCTGGTAATCGAAACCGCGATTCCGTTGCCCCAACCACTGGGCCATTGCGTCTGCATATATATATATATATATATATATATATATAATATATATATATATTTGATATTTATAGACATATGCAAATGGGTTTCTATACGGCGCCGTTCTTCCCATCCTGTAAATAATAATAATTGTATTTTTATATAAGCTGAAAGCTGATGGCGATCACCGTTCAATGACTAAGGAAAATAGTCTGATAAAGGAGCACATGAGCTCTCAAGAAATATAAGATGGCTTTCCTATTCGTGTGGGAGTCGAACCCATATCCCTTTGTTAACGCGATTGAGTGTGCTGCCTTTAGACACACACACACACACATCACACACACACACACACACACACACACACACATATATATATATATATATATATATATATCATATATCATATAGAGGGCATATAATATAAATAAATATTTTCAAGTGAAAAAATTTACAGATTGTTTTCTTTTATGAGGTTTTTCACGCTGACTACTTGATAATTTCTTATGAAGATTTTATCCTATTTTTAAATTATATATGTACTTATATATTTATATATACATACAGAGTTTTACACAATTCTGTGACGATATATTGCGTAGCTCGACACTGTTTCCCAAAGGGACCAATGAGTGCAACTAAATGCAAAGATAAAAGGTTGCATCGCTAGCTTTTTACCACATGCCTGATGATTACAGTGACACTATCTCCTTAGAGTTTTTGATGAGATTAACCGTGAATTCAACAGATATATCACTGCCATTTCACGACAGCAGGAATTGCCATTAGAAAGTACACGTCTGGTTCCGAACTTCCTATTATACCAATGTACCACTCAAAACAAAGAACAGTAATAAATCAAGTGAAATTGAAGAGCTGTGAACCTTTAAGGTCCAGGCTATTGCTTTAACTTGTCCTATATGTTGATGGCATTGTTGGAATCTTTGGTAAGATTCAGTGGTGCCCTCTTCTAGCGTTAGTGTAACTCTCAATGCCAAAACTTGGGACGAGTCCTACCAGGCTCTTTCACACGTATATTACGTCATGCCTTTCACGTCCACACTCCAGGGAATAGAGTCTCAATCTCTTGAGTCTTTTCCTGTATCTTATATCCTGCATAGGGGCTATTTTCTTCGTGAACCTTTGTTATATTGCCTCAAGTTCTGTAATTATATATATACATACATATATACATATATATATATATATATATATATATAGAGAGAGAGAGAGAGAGTGAGAGAGATGTATATGTATATAAACACGCACACAAATATACCTATATACTTGTATTCGTCAGCATCTATGTACGTATGTATGTGTCTATATATCTGTGTGTGTGTATGTATATATATATATATATATATACGCACACGCACATGCCCGTATACTTATTTGTATATATGTATATATTTATATGTATATATACATATACACATATACACATATATATAAATGTATGTATATATATATGTGTGTGTGTGTGTGTGTGTGTGAGAGAGAGAGAGAGTGTGTATGCACACTCTTTCTGTTTGCTTTGATTTTCTTCGCTATACTTCTACTTATATCCCCTTCAGATTAAAGGAATCCGCTTTGATTTCTTAAGTTACATCGCTTCTTCTAAAACGGTGTAACCATTCTGCTGTGAAATATTCTTAAATGTAACTTCATTTGCAGAGACAGGAAAACGATAAATGACTAAGAAAAGGAAAAAAAAAAAGAAAATTAAAGAAAAATTATTGTATAAGACAAAATGAAAGACAGCGAAGATAAAACGGTTGTAAAAGAAAGCATCCCTACCGCCACCAACAGCAACCTATACGCCACCATTACCACAAACACCGACTCCACGACCAACACCAACACAACCATCACCAGTGCTATCATCATCATCGTCACTGCTATTGTCGTCATCAGCAGCCTGTCCTGTGCCTTCACCATCATTGTCGTCGTTATCATCATCGTCATCATCATCATCAACCATCAATATTATCGTTGACCGCATCATCATTCCTATCATCAAAACAACAATAACGTCAATCTCACGACGATCACCATATATGAAATTATAAGGTTTGCTTCAAAAGTCCATAGGCTGAAAAAGATACTCTGACGAATGTTATCAAATGAGGTTAACACGCTTCTTCCATCGGTGTTGCAGCGTTTGAATGCCATTGGTGAAAGAGCTTGTTCCATCCTGCTGAACAAAATTGTCTTCGACATCAGATGCTATTCTCACTACGACATGACCTCGGTTTGGAGGAGGGGGCCAGTCAATTAGATCGACTCCAGTACGCAACTGGTACTTAATTTATCGAACCCGAAAGGATGAAAGGCAAAGACAGCCTTGGCGGAATTTGAATTCAGAAAGACAGACGAAATGCCGCTAAGAATTTCGCCCGACGTGCTAACGTTTCTGCCAGCTCGCGGCCTTTAGATAATTATAGTATTACTTATTTCTTATTTCTTTATTGCCCACAAGTTGCTCAACATTGACGGGACAAGCAAGGACAGACAAAAGGATTAAGTCGATTAGATCGACCCTAGTACGCAACTGGTACTTAATTTATCGACCTCGAAAGGATGAAAGGCAAAGTCGACTTAAGCAGAATTTGAACTCAGAACGTAAAACAGACGAAATGCCGCTAAGAATTTCGCCCGGAGTGCTAACGTTCCTTGTTTCCCACAAGGGGCCAAACATAGAGGGGACAAACAAAGACAGACAAAGGGATTAAGTCGATTACATCGACCCAATACGCAACTGGTACTTAATCTATCGACCTCGAAAGGATGAAAGGTAAAGTCGACCTCGGCGGAATTTGAACTCAGAACGTAAAGACAGACAAAATGCCGCTAAGAATTTCGCCCGGGGTGCTAACGTTTCTGCCAGCTCGCCGCCTTTAATAATCATAGTATTACTAGTAGGATAGAGCTAGGATTCTAAGACATGTAGTGTTAAATGCGTTGATAATTTAGGTCATACAAGTCTCGTGAAATCAGCATATTTTTAATATCCCACAGTAGCTTTTCTCTTTATTTTAAATTAGCTCTTCTACACGGGAAATTCTAATCTCCTGCATCGCTAACCCTCGATTAAGTCTTTAAGGATTTTCAGCTTTATCCTAAGTTGCAAGAAGTACATTTACGCTAAGTTTGTAATTAAAAGTAATAATTGCCTTGAAATTACCTCTAGATTACGACTACAATACTTCTAAACCGATCGTTAAGTGCCTCTCAAATTCTTTAACATGCATCGAAATCTTCTCTACATTATAATAATGCATGCAAGACACATGTATTTCTGTTGATTATGGAATGTTTAAATGAGGATTTGGAAGAATGTGCTGTCAGAAGAAAGGGAATTTAGGAAATTTAGTTCGTTTATAGGGTTATCTAGGAGGGAAATTTCTATGGATGGGAGATGTCCATAGTTCACCAAGGTATAATCTAACAAAAAGTAACCGTCACTCTCATACTAATATCAGTCATCACATACAACAGCAACTTCCTAACGTTAATTTTTAGCCTTCGATGGAGGAACACTAACACTTCTGGTGATTCTCCTGGGTTTACCGGATGTAAACGATTTGGATGAATATTCAGAACTGTGCATATCACAATTCTGCTTTATCAAGGAATAGCTGTGGCGTTGTTATTCTGTTGATGAAGTAGACGACTCTCGATATATGACTGATAAGAAATTATATTCAATTCAAAAAGATTTATATGAGTTCGAAATCTTTTAAATCCTGACTATCATAAGGGAAGGAAAAGTATCTCTTGTTATGATGTTCTCCATTAACACCTGTAACTCTGGATGCAAGTCAATAAACTCTTCAGAAATGAATTCCGGTTATTCCTAAAGCATATTCTTGCGGCAACTATGTTTAGCATTATAGATACAATTTATCTTCCTGAAAGTAGTATAATTACTTAGTAAACCTAAATAAAGACTCATCTAATCGATTACATCCTTTCCAGAAGGATGTGTATAAGACGAGTTCACACACAATTTCCGTCCACCAAATCCACTCACAATTAACTGAGCAGCTCGGGTATGTAACAGACTAGAATTTCTAAAATTCCGAGACGGGAGACTTGAGGCTGAAACAAAAACCCCATGGCTGCAAAGCTAGCTTTTCTATCCGTGAACCACACATTCTAATCTCAAATCCTGCTGAGGTCAACTTTGCCATTAATCATAACAAAATCGATCAAAGAAAGTACCAAATAAGTACTGAGTTCGATATGATTGAATGTTCGCTTCAGAGAGTTTTCAGATGTTATATCCATGTTTGCAGTCATTATTTATAAGAGAAGGTAGCTGCATGGCGGATCCTTAAGTGTTTTGTATTTCGTTTATTTTTTTTATAAGTCCAAACCGAGATCATTAAGATTGATTTTCCCCCCTTCTAGATGCCCTTAATTAACGCTTTACCTGCCTAAAGCATTTTCATACGTTTGTCGTGAACATCCATGGTTATTTTCACACATTAAACCCTTGATTCGTATGTTCTGTATAATGACTAGATTTCCTTTCATAAGTCCATAGACACCAGCTAAATATGCTTTGTTTATCACAAGTGATACACAGGACAGGCAAAAGGGAAAATTCCCTTTAATTGCTGGGATGCTCATTTAATTAATAATCCTGATAATAACGTGCGGATACATATTGGAATATAATGATGGTGACAGTTCGTCCTGTCCGGGGATCACGAGGAAGCCGAGTAGGCCTTAAGCGCCTATGTAGATCGATCCTTAAGCGACAAGTTCTGATGCACTGGGGGCAAATATGTAGGCTTTGGTCAGATGGGACTCTTGGAGACGACTCCTTCCTTTTTGGCTGTTCTCATCTGCAGTAGTTGTTCTGGCTTGCTTACAATTTCATGCAACGGTCTGGATGCAATCTTACCCCACATAATTCTGCGATGCAACTCACTCCAGTTATCTATCCCTGCCTGGGTCAGCTGGCGTTTCAACTGTTTTTTGAAATGTTTTCGTAAAGCTAAACAACGCGCTGTTTTCGAGTTAAACTTAAGTTATTGTGCGCTTTATTTATACAGGTGAGTTGTTGCGGAATGTGTGTAATGATTAAAGATATACGGAAATAATCGAAATATTAAGATCAAAATTTACGGAGAATTTCTTGTGAAAAAAGAAAGCAAAGAAAATACAAACAGCATTACTATAGCACTCACTTTCGTCGCCATCAATCTGAGAAAATAGAATTGTAGACGAACATGTGAGAATAAACTATTACGGTAATCAGATTATGAGAATTTTCGCAATTATTGCGAGACGTTTGTTGGTGCAAATCGACTTATCGATAACACTAAATGAAAGATCGATAATATATGTAATGGTGTGATGTATAGATAAAGCTAAACAGAAGAGACTATTGAAAATTAGAGCATGAAGTTAGGCAATATTTTGCACAAATATTTTCATCTTTTTTTCTACTTTGAACTGCAGCCATCTGGGAAATACTTTCAAGGGTTTCGACCCACAACTCGACGCCAGGATGTAGTTTTGATGTCTAAGTTGGTATTTTTTGCATCGGTCTTATTTGCCAAACAACAAGCTTATGGAGACAGAAACAAACCAATTCCGTTTGTCAAGCGGTGGCGGGAGGGGGGAACAAAAGCACAAACACACACACACATGAAGCGCATCACACACAGTTACTCCTCTATCCAATTAATTTATATCGCATTGGTCGGTACGAAGCTACGATAGAGGACACCTGCCAAGGTGCTAACTAGTTGATTAAACCGAGTCTAAATGGTTGGAAATTGCTGTTCTTAAATCCGTAACCTTGTCTACGCCTAAATATTTAAGGTATTAGACAACCTATAGTTATATCGTGTGCCTAGAGTTGAATTACGTAGTAAATATTTCAGCATAATAAGACACTCTGTGCCAAATATTGTCACATTGCATCACAATATCACATTGTGGGATACTTTCTCTGGAGACTCAATAATGCCGTTGGTATTCCATTTTAAACTAGAGCTTGTCTTATTTTGGGATGTCTTCATTTCAACTGTATGCATCGTTACATGCATTGTACTCATATATATATATATATATAGTATATATATATATATATATATATATATATATATATATATATATATATATATATATATATATATATGTGTATGTATATATATATATATATATATGTATATACGAGCAAAACGCCACTCTGTCCAATGGACGGTGCTGAGTTGTCAAACATTTAAACAAAATTTTCTCAAAACAACTTGTCCGACCGTCCCATAGGCCTCCTCTTTGAGAAAAACTCATTTAACCTAAATTTGAGACTTTTTTCTATTCCAAAGAAAAACGATTTTATTCACACAAATGCAACCGAAGAGGTTAAAGTACCAGTAATGATAAGGCTGTTGACTGGGAGAACACAAACATATATACGACGGGCTTCTTTCAGTTTCCGCCTAACAAATCCACTCACAAGGCTTTGGTCGGTCCGAGGAAAGAGTAGAAAACACTTGCCCAAGGTGCCACGCAGTCGGATTGAACCCGTAACCATGTTGTTGGTAAGTAAGCTACTTACCACACAACCACTCCTGCGCCTACAGATATAGATGAACGGAAACATGTATGTGACTCTATATGGGCACATGTATGTATGCATGGATTATGAATATATAATTTACACACACATAGTTCGTATACATATTATATATACACATACACACATTCATAAACACACTCACACACACCCACACACACGCACACACACACATATATATAATATATATATATATATATATATATATATTAAGGTATGTAGAAAAATACAACATGGACAAGAACGTATAACTCTTAGAAGACGACACAATAAACACGGACAGGACACTCGAAACCCTCAGTCTTCAGTCAAGAACCGGATCATCGTAGTAATTTCGGCTGATTAATCTTGAGATTACTAGATCACGGCCAGCCCTCCAAGAAAAACTAAGCAACGAGCATTAGAAAAACTAAGCTGGAAGCGTAGATTTCCTGGAAGAAGGATCGAATGCATACGAACACCAGGACAGCAAAAGGGACAGATATAAAAAAACAAAAAACAATAATGGAATACAGAAACATGAAATACAGAAGCATTAACGGTGAAAACAACAAGTGTCTTACGACTGATACAAGCAAACAAATTTTTTCTCTGGCGCATTGGAAGAAG
>NC_043017.1:1566772-1576772 GCF_006345805.1 Octopus sinensis | reverse complement strand
CTATTGGTATGCGCGGAGTTTCGTTCAATACTGATGCAGATTTGAAAGCTCGGTTGATAACTATTTTTCGAGTCGAAATCGGCTGATTTCTACCAACGAGGCATTGAAAATCTCGTTAAAAGTTGGGAAGAAGTTGTAAACAAGGGTGAATACATTATTGATTAATTAGTTGTTCTTTTGTTATTAAAATTTTTTTTAATTTAAATTTTAAAAAGTCGGCGGGAACTTAGTTGCCAACCCCATATATATATATATATATATATATATATATATATATATATATATATATATATATATATATATATATATATATATATATATATATATATATATATATATATATGTATTTATTTATTTATATATATATATATATATATATATATGTATGTATTTATTTATTTATATATATATATATATATATATATATATATATATATATATAAAGTTAATCCAAACATGAAAACACAAAGAGAAAACACAACAACGCGAGGACGTGGAACAAATATAGTATTATTTGGAGCTCAGGAAGGAAGGGAAGAAGGAGGGTTTAACGTTTCGAGCGGAGCTCTTCGTCAGAAACATAGGAAAAGGAAAGATCCAGAGAAGGGAAGACGGAGGAAAAAAAAATCACCAAAGGTACACGCGCGGTCACATTGGAAGAGAGGGAAAAGCGGGTAGTAATTGTTCATAGCATGAAGTACACTTTCAGTATTTTATGAACGGTTATAGACACAATATCGCTCCTCTGACATTCGACTTAATTGCCCCAGAAAGATATGACAGCTGGTGTGAGAGAAAGGTAGACCCTCACTCAACTACGACTTATTTGTGCTGAACAGCTTCTTCGAACGTGAAAGTGCCGACCCAAAGGAAACAATGCGTCACCTGGACTTGGTAGCGATTCGCTGAGCTCGTGATCTAATGCGTTGGTCCTGTTTAAAATATGTCTAATGATGATAAATTACTCTAATCGTCGGCACATTTTATTTTTTATAAAAGACATCATATTGTATTAAACATGAATGAATAAATGAATATAACATGCCTTGTATGTCCTTCAAAATATTTTAAGAGAAAAATCTACAGTCTAAAAGAAGTTTGAAGCCCTAAGGACAACCATTGCGAAATCGAAATATCATAAAATGTAGAAATATTAAAGAAAAACTGTGTCAATAAAATATGAGTGAAATAACCGCCATTTTCGATAGCATGGTTATAATAATTTTCTTGAAAAATCGATATTCTAACTAAATAATTAAAGTTCCAATTTTTTATGTTTTCCTGATTATGGAAGGGATATAAATGTGCTTCGTTCATACTATAAAAAATAATGTCGTGATAAACGATGGGAATTTTATAGCATAGAGTTATGTTTGCCGTGTCCCATCATTGATTTTAGGATAAAACCGGAAGAAGAAGCAGTTGACCTAATATTAACGTGTATGTTAATGGATGAAAACGAGTTGGAAAAAAATGTTCGTTATGATAATAATATGGCCTCTCTTTGAATATTTTTCCAAGAATTTCTGTTGTTTTAAAAATATGTGTGATTGTATTTTTACAATACAATGCTTGGCAGAGTTTGCGTTACTAAATATTATAGTTTTCAGAAATTGCTTCAGAGACACACGATTTTTGATGTAATAATATAGATTTTAGAAACTGTGTCTTTATGAAATAGCATGTGGGAAAGTATTGTTCGATATATTTGTGGGTGGGCGTAAAAGTATTTAAGATTATGCTAGGATGTACATACATTAAAAGCACTGGCAGAAGAGAAAAACGTTTAAATACAATTGCTACTGAATTGCAGATATTTTTTTAAATCACAAAAAAAAACATTAATAAAAGAAAGCAATTCTCTATATATCTCATACTGCTAAAAGTCCTTTCCTACCAGTTTTATAGTTCTTAAACAAAAATGTTTAGAAGTAAAAAACCTACAAATGCAACAGTTTAAGAGAAAAATGTACCGTCAAAAGATTTTGAAGCCCAAAGGACAATAATTGAGAAATCGAAATCGAAATCGAAATGTAGAAATATTAAACCAAAAAGACTAAGAGGAGGGTGTACATGACATACAATGTTATGCTAATAGAAACGAATAAAATATAGTCAACTAGCGGTTAGGAAAACCATAATTGAATTCGATGGGAAGTATTGGACTAGAACTGATTGTTTCGATATTACCATGGGCTCCATTCAATCGGCCCAAGTAACCAATTCAGTTGGTATTTATATTCTTAATTGTAGTAATGATACATTGCCTGAATTTAGAGTTGGATTATATAGACACAACGCTCTTTTTACTATATATATCGATCTAATATGGTTCATTGAGAAAGGTCTAGAAAAATATATTTCAATTCATTAAACGTCTTGGTCTTTTTACCTCAGAAGAAAATGAGTTTACTAGGGTTAACATCCTTGATATTACTCTTGATTTAAGTAATGAGCTATGCCAATCTTATCATAAGCCTAATGAATTCTAAAGATGAGTAATTAAAAATTCTAATTATCCAAGGAACATAATAAATTTCATCGTTAAATATATATCAACTCGCATTTCGAGGGAGGCTTAGGGGCTATGTGTATGTATATAAACAAAAGCAAAATAACTACAGCGATGATTATTTGAAGCTGGATATAAAGATAGAATTAATTATATTCGGAATCCTAATATTAAAAAAAATCCAAAAAACGAAATAACAGTAGAACAACTGAAAATTAATAGGAAGGATAATAAAATTAAAATATTTCTTAACTGTTAAATAAAGAAAGAACAGTAATGATACAAATGTGAGAGACAATAGATTAGGTATTTATAAGTATATGTATAAGTCTAGAGATACGAAATATGTGGTTATGAATATCAATGATAAAAATAATAATAATCATAATAATAATAACAATAATAATAATGATAATAATATAATAATAATAATAATAATAATAATAATAATAATAGTAATAGTAATAGTAATAATAATAATAAAATAATAATAATATAATAATAATAATAATAATAATAATAATAATAATAATAAGCGAAAGTGGCGAAACTATAAAGGAAGTCGGAGAGGAAGGACATAATTAACTGGATATCATTGAAAGAGATAAGATGAATGAACACAAGATGAAAGAGTATTTGAGGAGAACGCGGCTTGTGCTCCAATCGAAGCTAAATGGCTGCAGACCAGAGAGAGCAGATAAATAAAATTTGGCAGGACGAGAAAACGCACAGTCAGTTCTTGAAGAATAAAGATGAGATTGATTGAAATGGGACCTGGCAATGACTGCATAAAGGAAACTTAAAAGGCCCCACTAAGGCATTACTGTGCAGCGCTCAAGAACAAGCTCTCAGAACAAGCTACTCCAAATATCACATTGATGAAATTACTGACTCGCTACAGTGCAGTATGGGCTCTGAAAAGGGAGAAAGTACGTATTTTTTGTTGCTAAATACGTTGAATTTCTGGAAACTCTGCCAATGGATTGTTGCATTTACCTCTTATACATGAGAGTTTACCTTGGATTTGTATTCTATTTACATTTACTGGTACCTGACTGTCAGGACATTTAACCAAACTATTTTAATAGGAATTGCTTTATGTATATCTGCCAAGACATTTTAATAACCTCTCTTCTTATATACATGCATGCATACATACATACATACACACACACACACACATACACACACACACACACCACACACACACACATATATATATATATATATATAATACACACACACACATACAGAGTACCGTTTCAAATTAAACTATGTTTTCCAATGTTCATCGACAAATCAAAAGTACGGACGTTAACAGTAGCTGGTTTTCGATTCTTCTCTAATGCGCAATAGTATGTTGGGTGCTCACGTGTTGCGAATTTAAAAAATCCTTCCATTTATATGTCACTACGAGAATCTCATAATGCTGTAGATAAAGGAGTCTTATCAGTTTTCTATTTCAAATATATTGTTGTTGTTAATCTCACAGAATTTGTTATGGCAGCAGTGGTAGAGTCACGAATCACAATAATTATTAAGAAAAAAAAATCATATATATTTTGAATATGTGTGTGTGTGGGGGGGGGGGGGTATGTGTATTTCGATACTTAAAATTGTCAACTAGAAAAATTCATTTAAAAAGGCGATTAACTGAACCAGTTAGGTCTGAGTTAATCGGATTTTGGAGAAAAAAATTGTTATAATTAAAGCAACTATTTGAAAACATAAATCTATTTCTAAATATATAGGTCACATGCACCTATATTACATGCCGTATCTAGTACATGATGCTACACAATATATCTTGTGTATAGCTATCTATCTATCTATCTATCTACCTACTATCTCTATCTATCTATCTATCTATCTATCTATCTATCTATCTATCTATCTATCTACTATCTATTTAACAATGTATGCATATATGCATGTATCCATGTATGTATGTATGTTATGTATTTATCTCTATACCTGTTTAACTATCTCTATACCTACCTATCTCTCTCTCACATTCTATCTAACTAACTAACTATCTATCTATCTATCTATCTATCTATCTATCTATCTATCTATCTATCTATCTATCTATCTATCTATCTATCTATCTATCTATCTATCTATCTATTCTTGCATGCATTTAGTAAAGTATATATGTATATATAAAGTATATATGTATGCATTCTGAGTTCAAAAATGTATATATAAAGTATATATGTATGCATATATCCGTAGAAACATACATATATCAAGGTGAGGAAGACAGGGAAATAGAGACTGAGACAGACAGAGATGGTGTGAGGGAGAGAGATATGGTGAGGGTAGAATACGCATTATCTATGTTGTACAGTGAGTTTCCATGCTTTTGTTACACTCTGACTTTGGTGATATCTAACCTACAGCAACTTCCCTACTACTAGAATTACAGAAATTGTTCACAACTAGTACTAAACTAGCATAACAACTACAAGACAATGCATATAAGCTACAACACCTTCATTATAAAGAAACTCAAACTAACATAATTGAATGTTTATTATTGAGATATATATATTCGATATATTCTTTTATTCATTTACTTGTTTCTGTCATTTGACGGCATCCACGTTGTGGAGCGCCGCCTGAACCCATATATGCCCATAAAACAAAATGAAGTCTTCAATTTCACTGTATTTAGATTAAACGTTGTGGTAAGGTTTCACAATCCGGAACAGAAGGACAGCATGCAACTGTTAGCTACGGGATGTAAGCGGCCTAATGAACATTTCGTATGCTCAGTCAGTTGCTTCCCGGTGAGTTCATGCCCAAAGAAGGAGCAGGTTTTGAGTTGCGAAAACGCAACCAAGGGTATATATATGGGTTTTAATATGTTATGTTAAAGGTGGCGAGCTGGCAGAAACGTTAGCACTCCGGGCGAAATGCTTAGCGGTATTTTGTCTGCCATTTATGTACCGCTTCTTTCACATTTTCATCCGTAGAAAATATGGTAGTCGGAAGGGGCGTGATCTAGGATGTAAGCAGTGTGTTTCAGTACCTCAAAATCCAATTGGTTAAAGGTTTCAACGGTTTCAGCGCCCGTTTGTGACCGTGTATTGTCATGCAACAACAAAACATTCTTCCCCAAAAGGCTTCGGCGTTTGATGCGAATTGGTAGCTTCAGTTCGTTGGCCAGCAAAGCTCTGTATCTTTCACTGTTGATCGTACACCCCTTTTCCAGAGAAATCGGATCACTGCTCTTTGTTCTTCTTTGGTCGATATCGATAGTGGATCGGCCATGTTTACACTGTAAAGCCAGAAAGCAAAATGACGCGATCAGACTGAAACATCTCTCGCGTGACCAAAATAATACCAGCTATAAGCAGTGACTTTAAACCCAAGACCATATGGTTACAAAGAAGCATTCTTAAACACAGCCAATTCTGCCCCTGTGTCCAAAATCTTCTAAAATATTATTATTATTATTATGACTTGAGATTAGCTGAAAATTATAAATCAATGACTTTTTCAGATCTCGTGGTATGCCCTGGTGCCTATTGGTGCCAGATCTTCTTATGGTCTGAAGGATTTCTACTTCCAAACGGGCAAAGAAACTAACCACGTGGGAATTTAAGGATTCTTAAGAATTGAGTACGAGGAAAATATTTTACTAAGTTTCGTAAATCATTTATGGAAATGCAAGAGTTATATGTCACTTACTGACGTTAATATTAAATTTCAACTCATTAGTGTTATTGTTGTTGTTCTTGTGAAATTAAGCAACACTTGAGTACTGGGGTCAACATAGTTGTCTATCCCCATCACATGGAATTGCAGGCTTTGTGTCATTGTTAGTGGTGACGGTAATACTGCTCTTGTTGCTGCTGCTGTCAAGGCAGCGGGTGGGTACCAACGTTGGCACGGCGTACGATATACTTCGTCCGTCTTTACGTTCTGAGTCAAGTTTCTGTACAGGTCGATTTCGCTTTTCATTCTTTAATGGTCAATGAAGCAACTACCAGTTACGCAGCGGTACTTATTGTGCCTATCGGAGAAAGGATTGTTATTATTATTATCATCATCATCATTATTATTATTATTATTATTATTAGGGTTTCCTCCGTCTTTGCATTCTGAGTTCAAATTCTGCCGGTTTCCACTTTGCTTTAAGGCGGCGTACTGTCAGAACTGTTAGCAATTAACCTTGATGGAATTCGAACTCAAAATGTAAATAAGAGAAAAGAAATGCAGCTAGCTTCGTTGCCCCGAAGCCGTAACTACCCCGAAAGCTAACCGCCATTTAGGAATAACACAAACACGAAATAGAAAAGCAAACACGAAATATTATGGCTGTATAAACGCATGATACCGGCAATAACAATATACATACATTAATAAATAGAGAATAAGAAATTATCTCAAGCTGTATAGAACAGTAAAATTTTTGTGTAGTGTTAGCGAATTTTATTATTATTTAATTAATAAGGTCTCTTTATTGGTATTATTGATTCCACTCTAATAATAATAATGGAAAATTTCCTGAAATAATAAATCATTTTTTTATATCTGAATGTTCAACAGTAGCTGCGATGATTTATATTCATAGTTGCAAGAATAATGTTATGGAGGCATGTGGCATAGTGGTTCGGGTATTCGACACATGAACGTAAGACTGCGGTTTCAGTCACTGATCCGGGCGACGCGTTCTGTTCTTGGATAAAACTTTTCACTTCACGTTTCTCCAAACGACTCAGAGAGTCAAAATGCGTAATCCCGTGATATCTTTTCTTTGTTTTTTTAGAGACATTGATTGAAACTGAAAGAAGCCCGTCGTATATATATATAATATATATAAATATTATATATATATATATATATATGTATGTATGTGTGTGTCTGTGTGTGTGTGTGCGCGCGTGTGTGTGTTTGTTTGCTTGTCCCCTTACCATCATTCGAAAACCGATTTGTGTGTTCACTTCCCCATAACTCTGCGGTTCGGCAACAGACCCGATGGATAAGTACTGGGCTTACAAAGAATATGTCTTGGGGTCGATTTGTTCGACTATAGGCGGTGCCTCCGCATGGCCGCAATCAAATGACTAAACACAACTAAAAGAAAAGTAAAAGATATAAAAATATATCAATATATTCATATATGTATATATATATATATATATATATGTATATATATATATATATATATATATATATATATATATATATGATATATATATATATATAGTTATATATATAATATATATATATATATGATATATATATATATATATATATATATTATATATATATATTATATCTATATATATATATATATATCTTCTGGATAAAGCCTTCTAGTTTTCGTATTAACGATCACTTGACTTAAAAAGGAACAAAGGTGATGTTAAAGTACATTAGTAAACAGAGATGGTCGTACAGAACATAACAAGCGCTATACCTACGGCACAAGCGTGCTTGTGTGATAAGAAGCTGGTTCCCAACTAAATGGTTTCGGTTCACAAGGGCAAGTATCTTCTACTATAGACTCGAGTTGTCCAAAGCTTTGTGAGTGGATTTGGTAGACGGAAACTGAAAGAATCCCGTCATGAATATATATATATATATATATATATATATATATATATATATATATATATATATATATATGTATGTATATGTGTGTGTGTGTCTGCGTTCGGGAAAAGAGACGGCTAAAATAAGTACTAGGGTAAACGAAGAGTAAGTCCTGGTTTCGATTTGTTCGACTGAATGCGATGCTCCAGCATAGCCGCAAGCAAATGAAACGTGTAACACAGTAAATGCGAGTAAATGAGTAAAGATAGCGCAAGCGAAATTGTTATCGTGTAGCTACATTAGATAACTAAGATATTCTTTACAAGAGAGAGAAAAACTACGAAAGTATACTTACAAACTGTTCTCCCATAAGCGTTACGGTAGATAAGCTATACGCGTATCAAAATGGAGGATTACTATCAATCGTTTATATTTGACGTATTCTACATATCAAAGCAATATTAACCACCTACCGTTTGTGTCACGCTTTAATGCATTGATCGATCTTGAATATGCAATCTATCATAGAAAAAATATTTACGTTCGTTAAGTTATTTGTAAAAGAAATGAGTAAATATGCTCACCCTTTTCATGACCAAAGCGTTTTCATAAGGCTGTCGGAAACGCCCATGTTTGTTTTCAGATTTCGAGTTAGACACTTTTTAATATATATTTCTGAGAAATATGAAGCTTCCGTTCGTACGTCCTTAGTTGCTCTGTTGGTTGGAAATGGAATTGGAAATGCACGTAACATATGATGCATGAAGTCACAGAAATGTGTCGTGTATATCACGTGATACACAGGATACGCAAAGATTACATTAAATATTATTAATATTCTTGCTATGTGTGTATGCATGTATGTGTTTATGTATGTGTATATATATATATACGTATATATTATATATATATATATATATATATATCTATATATATATATATATATATTCTAAACAAATAAATATTAAACAATTCCTACAACACACGCTAGGCCACAGGTAGTAAACATTTCTAAAATCTTTAATACCCTGATATTATTAATTATAAGAATTGTAATTATCTATAATCATAGATAATTTTTTAAAATGTACACTGTATTTATATATATATATATATATATATATATATATATATTATATATAATATAATATATCTTATATTATATACAGACATCCGAGGGAGTGTCAAAAATTATATACACTCTTGGTTTTTCAATGCATTTATACAAAAGTAGGAAATAAACAAGTACGTCATTTTCTATATAGTCTCGTTCCTTTTCGATGACCTTGCTCCAGTGGGCCACAAGTTCACGTATTCTTTCCAAAAAGAAGGTTTTAAATTGGTCGTGCAACCATTTATGCAGTGCGTGATTCACATCTTCATCCGTAGGAAACCGACGATTTCGTAAACCATGTTTGAGTGGACCAAATATATGATAGTCGGAAGGAACGAATTCTGGGATGTAGGCAGAGCGTTCCAAGTTTCATCAACGGTCTGGGCGACCGTGTGTGGACGTGCATTGTCATCAACAAACAAAAACTTTTCTTCCCAACAAGCTTCTTTTCCTGTTAGTCTTTTAATATAGGTTCCTTTTGAGTGCCACAAATGGATCATCACACCTTCCCACGTCGCGTGCGAGCCGGGATATTTCCGTTCCATAATCTGTGTTTTGGATTCTGCCATAGAATGACGGGCCCATTTCTCCTGTCATGTGACTTCTGCTAAAACATTCTTTGCTTTCATTACTGTCGTGATCGAATAAACGTTGGTGGACCTCAAGGCATTTGCAATTGTGTTCAGTAGTAAGCTCTTTTAACATCCATCTTGCACATACTTTTTCGGATATCATTTGATAAACAGAACCATAACTAATCTACAGAGAAAGAGCTACCTCCCCGATGATAACTCGCCGCCAAGAACTCTCGGATCACTAATCTTTGT
>NC_043017.1:1547598-1566672 GCF_006345805.1 Octopus sinensis | reverse complement strand
GTAATTATCTATAATCATAGATAATTTTTTTAAATGTACACTGTATTATATATATATATATATATATATATATATATATATAAATATATATATATATATATTATATAATTATATTAAATTATATACAGACATCCCGAGGGAGTGTCAAAAATTATATACACTCTTGGTTTTTCAATGCATTTATACAAAAGTAGAAATAAACAAGTACGTCATTTTCTATATAGTCTCGTTCCTTTTCGATGACCTTGCTCCAGTGGGCCACAGTTCACGTATTCTTTCCAAAAGAAGGTTTTATTGGTCGTGCAACCATTTATGCGTGCGTGATTCACATCTTCATCCGTAGGAAACCGACGATTTCGTAAACCATGTTTTGTGGTGACCAAATATATGATAGTCGGAAGGAACGAATTCTGGGATGTAGGCAGAGCGTTCCAAGTTTCAACGGTCTGGGCGACCGTGTGTGGACGTGCATTGTCATGCAACAACAAAACTTTCTTCTCCAACAAGCTTCTTTTCCTGTTAGTCTTTTAATATAGGTTATTTTGAGTGCCACAAATGGGCTCATCATCACCTTTCCCACGTCCGCGTGCGAGCCGGGATATTCCGTTCCATAATCTGTGTTTGGATTCTGCCATAGAATGACGGGCCCATTTCTCCTGTCATGTGACTCTGCTAAAACATTCTTTGCTTTCATTACTGTCGTGATCGAATAAACGTTGGTGGACCTCAAGGCATTTGCAATTGTGTTCAGTAGTAAGCTCTTTTAACATCCATCTTGCACATACTTTTTCGGATATCATTTGATAAACAGAACCATAACTAATCTACAGAGAAAGAGCTACCTCCCCGATGATAACTCGCCGCCAAGAACTCGGATCACTAATCTTTGTTCTTCTTTGATGCACATTGCTTTTGGAGCGGCCACGCTTCCACTCTCAAGCCAGAAAAGAAAGGTTGAGCAATCAGAATGATATTTCGATTATGTGACCGCTGTAGTAGCAAAAATGAGCGCGCATGCGGAGCAGGCAGTGTCACTTCAATAAAGATATGCTATGGCGAAACTGCTGATAATTTTTGACTTCCCATCTTACAAATATACATACATATATATACAGTTTTATATCTATCTATCTATCTATCTATCTATCTATCTATTATCTATCTATCTATCTATCTATCTATCTATCTATCTATCTATCTATATATATATATATATATATATATATATATATATATATCTATATATCATATAAATATATCTATGTATATTATATATGTAAGTATGTATATATATATATATAAATATATATAGGATATATATATATATATATATATTATATATATATATATATATATATATATATATATATATATTCATGTATTTATATTATATATATATATATATATATAGAAACAAACACATATATATACATACATATTCATCGCCACACACAAATATACGAGTGAAAGATCAAAGAAAGCCAGGAATCCCGCAACGAATCTACCCGAATGAAATAGAGATCGTAGACTAAACAGTTTTATTCTACTGGCTATTGTTATTGTTGATATCGTTCTTGATATTTATTTCTTTGTTACTGCAGTCGTCGGTTCTTTGCCTCAGTAGTTTTCGTTGAAGTCCACAATATTCATATTCTCAACCTTTCCTTTGTTGCGACCACATCTGCCATGATTCACTCTCACTATACCCCTTCAAACTAATGTTAATGGTTCTGATGACATCACTGAAAAAATATATTTTATTCACTCGCTTGCTGTTGATGGATGCAATTAATTGAATGTCACCATTCAGAGTGTTTCATATGCGTACACACATGTACATATTCTCGATGTATATATATATATATATATATATATATATATATATATATATATATATATATATATATATATATATATATATATATATATACACACATATAATATATATATATATAGATATATATATATATATATATAACGTATATCTATCTATATATATATATATATACTATATATATACACATATATATACATACATACATACACACACACGCACACACACACCCACACACACACACACACATATATGTACTAGCAATGCATCCCGGCGTTGACTGGGTGCTATGAACTACGGCCCCATTGTATTGCATGTTCCTTCCTTATGGGGGCAAAATAGTCCCACGAGGAGTATGAATCAAACAATACTTCATAAATGTTTTCCGGTCATTTTCTGATGCAGTTTCCGCTTACCAAATTCTAGTAGAGGTCTGCGGTTGTCCTAGTGCTATAATAGAAAACACTTGCCCAAGGTACCATGCAGAGGGACTGAACATGGAGCCATGTAGTTGGGAAGCAAACTTATCACCCACACAGTCAATCTTGCACGTAATTTGTATGTGCGTGTATATGTGTGTGTGTGTGTGTGTGTGTGTGTGTGTGTGTGTGTGTGTGTGTGTGTGCTTACATTTGTTATTAAATCAAGTATTGCGTCCCACTATATCTCAACGTTAGAATTTCATCAGGCTGAGATCCATAAAAAAAATGCCAGATTGAAATACGTACGTAGGTCAGTATGAGGAATTATGTTTATGAAGGTGATACCCCCACCAATGCGACGGTCGGAATAGTGAACCCTGTAAAATAACGTTTCATGATTTAATGGCTTCAGATTTAAGGTAATGGAATACTAAGGACAAGATGATGTGTTCAAAACTTCGTATTGAACATCCACTCTATACGATAACAATATAGGTACATCTCACTATAGTTAACTTCCAATAATTAACAATTGTAATTTGTAGTTGTAAGAAAGCTGTCCAGATTTCTTTAAAAATTTTTATGCAAAATATTCTGAGGAAAAACTTTTTTTTTCACCACAACAAACCACACACACACACACACATGTATTAAGTTGTATTTTGAGCTACTACAAATATTCTTCTTCTCCTTCTTCTTCTGCTTCTTCTTCTTCTCTTCTTCTTCTTCTTCTTCTTCTTCTTCTTCTTCTCCTTCTTCTCCTTCTTCTCCTCCTCTTGCTCCTCCTCCTCCTTCTTCTTCTTGATTCCCCCTCTTATTTATCCTTCTTACTACTTCCCCCACCTCGTTCTCCTCCTCTGCTTCAGCCATATTCTCATCCAACTGCTCTTCTTTCTTCATCTTCCTTCTATTTCTTTTCTTTTTTCCCTTCCCCTTCCCCCTCCTACCACCACTACCACCATCAACACCAACACCACCACCACAAACACCGCCATCACCACCATCTCCGCTGCCGCTGCTACTACTACTACTGCATCACCATTTCCTTCTTTCTTTCCTTCCATTTTCTTCTTCCTCATCTTCCCATATCAGTGCTTGAGCCTCACCTCTTCGCGGCATCACTACCATCGCCTCCACCATCAGCACATCACTATCACCCTCACTATCTTTGACAGAAACAAGTCTCTCTCACTTAATCGTTCCAAAGAAAAAAAGATATATATATATATAATATATATATATAATATGTATGTATATATAATGTTTTCTAGCAAAACATTTTTAGGTGTTAGTCTTCATATTCACATTCACAAACGAATTCATTGAAGCGGACGACTGATTATTAGATACCGCATTGTCACAGTAACCACGTCTGGCAGCCATTACTGCCTCACAACATACAATTTCTCTTCAAACATCTACAGATTTGCATCGTTGAGCAATTTCCTTTGTCCAGTCATTTGATGACAACGGGGAGAAATAACAATATCCTTGCTATATCGGGATATTCGTCGGAGATGAAGAGTGTTACAGAGAGACACAGAGTTGTCTTTTTTCCCCCATCCTATCTGTCTGTTTGTTTGTACAATAAATATTCCATCTACCAATGCATAATATATATATATATATATATATATATATATATATATAATATATATATATATATATATATATATATATATGTATGTATGTATGTATGTATGCATATATATATATATATATAGATATATATATATATAGATATATATATACGTGTATGTATATAGTACGTATACATATGTATACACTCACATGCACACACACTTAAGTGTTTGTGTGTATATGTGTATATGCAAGGCGGTGAGCTGGCAGAAACGTTAGCACGCCGGGCGAAATGCTTAGAGGTATTTCGTCTATCGCTACGTTCTGAGTTCAAATTCCGCCGAGGTCGACTTTGCCTTTCATCGTTTCGGGGTCGATTAAATAAGTACCAGTTACGCACTGGGTCGATATAATCGACTTAATCCGTTTGTCTGTCCTTGTTTGTGCCTTCTGTGTTTGTCCCTTGTGGGTAGTAAAGAAATAGTTATTTCGTCTGCTTCTACTAAGAATAAGGTAAAATTACTACCTGCGTTTACAGCAAGTTGATGCAGGTAGTTTAACTCGTGCCCCTCCGACTTTTACTTCCTGCAATTGAAAACTTTGCATTACTTAAGGGTTGACCCAATATACACATACATACATGCATTCATACATACATACATACATACATACAAACATACATACATACGTGCGAATATGCACAATTAGTTATATGTATATATATTCATCAATGTATATATGTGCTTGTGTGAGTATATGGGTATGTCTGTGTGTATGCGTGTCGGTGGGGCGGAGTATCTTTCTGTATGTATGTATGTACACATGAAGATTAACAAGGAATATAGCACATCTGTAAATGAAAAATGAGATATAAGAAAAAATATATTAAAGAGCTGCAGCTTTCCGAATGTGCTTCCTCTTCATACGGTTGTATGAGCAACGAACCTAGGTTGACTTGTAGCGAACCTGTCAGTCACCACGCTATACATCACAAATTCACATCCAAAATATTTACAAAATGAACGAAGTAAACAAACTGAAGCAAATACATACAAATGAAACAAATCCTACACACGGAGCACAGAAAGCGCACATGCCGCGGCGTTGTTTACACCCACCAAAGTTAATCATAATACCTTGTCAGGTTGTCAGAAAGCTATGCGTATCATAAATCATTGTATTGTCGTATAATATTATCAGATTTATGTCAGAGATATGAGGAGAGTTTGCAGTTGTCAGTTATAGTCTATTTATAGTTTTGTATTAAATTTTATTACAGTGTGGTATTATATTGTTGTTCTTTGGATTCTAGACTTTGTTATATTTTTTCTCACATTCTGCTCTATCTTCGGTTATGACAGATTGTATTGTGAAATTATGTATGTTACCATCATTTGTATATCTTCACTCGCAGTAATAACAACTTATCAAAAATCCAATTAATTTTAGAGCTTTAACTAGTCAAGGGACTTGTTAGAAATGGCAGCTATATTTTCCTAAAATCTTACCCCTATTGACTTTAAAAATAGAAGGGTATATTCAGCAATATATACCCTTCTTGATATTACAAATGTTTGGTATTATAATGGTTGTTTAGTATGTTTATTAGCTAAATGGTTAAGGAATAAGCCAAGGGCTATATAACGAGTTTGTGTGTGTGAGTGTGTGTGTGCGTGTGTGTTGTGTGCGTGTGTGTTTGTGTGTGTGTGTGTGTGTGTCTGAGCATGTGTGTGTATGTGTCTTTGTGACTGCAGTTGTCACTGCTCAACAAACGGTTCTGGTTTCCTTCCGTCTACATGATAAATCGGTTCGGGAAAGATGCCAACAGGATAAGGACCAGGCTTAAAAGAAGTATACTACTGGAATCGATTCGTTCAGATAAACTTTTCAGGGTCGAAGCCCCAGCATGTCTGCAATCTGCTGAAAACCACAAGTAAAAGATGGACAAACATACTACCCAGCCATGACCACTTCCTCCAACATTACAACAACAAAGAAAAGCTGAAGCAAGTACTACAATACAAACGTAACATGTATGTGAGCGCGTGTCTTTGTGTGTATGTACACACACACACACGCACACACACACACACCACACACACACACACACATACACGCACGAACACACTCACAGTCACACGCTTATGTGTAATTGCAAAGTTTTGAAAGTCGTTATTCTTTTATTCACTGAACTGTTGACAAATTCTCTCCCCTTTACTGCTTCTGCGATATAGGTCAAGTAATTCATAGCAATTGAGATGTCATCGAAATCTATCTGTCATCGGTGATAAATCGATTTAATATATCGCTCCGAGATATCGCTTTAGACATGGGTTCACCCAGGCTGCTTCTTATCTACACTACGATATATATATATATATATGTATATATAAATACACACACACACACATATGTATATATATATATATAACTCTCTCTCTCTCTCTCTGTATATATATATATATATGTACCGGAGTAAACACGTAAATGATACAAGCAAAAACTGTATATATATGTATATATATATGTGTGTGTATATCTCTATATAGATATATAATATATATATGTATATATATATAAGTATGAAACTAAAATTATTGAACAAACAAATGCAAGGTCATCAGCATATCATTTCATAATTCGAACATTTAATTATAGAATAAACATGTAACCCGCAAGATGGAACAAAATTCATCTGTATAGCACATAATAATAATAATAATAAATATAATAATAATAATACACCCCTGAAATGGCCATAGGGATAAGTAAACATGATTTCTTTCTTAACTATAAGGCTTATTTTACCTGAATTATTTATTTAATAAGATTTCTAAACGATGAACCTTATTTTACTTTATTTACATGATATATATTATATATATTTTTTATATATTACTTATATTATATTTTTACTTTCTACGTCTTTTTATAAATGTATTTTTTCTGAATCGCTAAAATATTAAATCTAAATTTTTAATGATAAGAATTTTTCTCGCACCTTATTATTATTATTATTATTATGTGCTATGCAGATGAATTTTGTTCCATCTTGTGGGTTACATGTTTATTCTATAATTAAATGTTCGAATTATGAAATGATATGCGGATGACCTTGCATTTGTTTGTTTAATGATTTTAGTTTGATATTTTTGTCTCTTCCAATAGAGCACTTCTATAGCAGTTCTATTAATCTTTTTGTTCCTGACAAGAAACAATTACTGTATTATTAATATCGATATATATATATGTATGTATGTATTATATTATATATATATAATATATATTATATGTGTGTGTGTGTGTGTGTGTATTATATATATATATATGGTAGCATCCATCTACCTATCTATCTGCCTATATATATATATATATATGAATATATATATATATGTATAATATATATATATATATATATCTATATATATATATATATATGCATATATATATACATATGCACATACCTACTATATATGTATAATACGTACATACATATATGGCTACAGGGCCAAAAAAACGTTGAACACAATGAGAAACGTAAACATAAAAAGGAAAACCGAGAAACGAACTTTTTTTCGAACGACGAAAAAAACCAGAGAAACGAGACATGCAACATAAAGAATAGTCCACACTTCTTCAGTTGTCCCTGTTTCATCTACTCAGCATTTACAGTTATACACACACACACACACACACACACACACACACACACACAATATATATATATATATATATATATATATATATATATATAGTATATATATAACGACGGCGTTTACTTCAATTCTTTTAGTCGACCAACAGATTGATTGAGTAAGTAGAACCGTGATTGCACATATTAATATATCAGAATAACTGTAAGTGATAATTGCACAAAAAGGAATATGTAAAATCCATTATTTATACTTCTTATTTGATCGCTCCCTCCCCTCTCTCTTTCTTTCTCTCTCTCTCTCTCTCTCTCACTCTCTCTCTACACACACGAACATATATATATTTCTTTACTACCCAAAAAGGGCTAAACATAGAGGGGACAAACAAGGACAGACAAAGAGATTAAGTCGATTACATCGACCCCAGTGCGAAACTGGTACTTTATTTATCGACCGAAAGGATGAAAGGCAAAGTCGACCTCGGTGGAATTTGAACTCAGAAAGTAACAACAGACGAAATGCCACTAAGCATTTCGCCCGGCGCGCTAACGTTTCTGCCAGCTCGCCGCCTTACATACATATATATATATGTATGTATGTATATATGTATGTATGTATGTATGTTCTTTCAGTATTAATAGTCGGAAGAATGGGTACCCATTAATACAGGAGTGATAATTGCATTTTATGTTATTATCACTGCTATCTCTTAGAACACTCGGGTACATCTAGAGAAGATGCAGATTTCTGTGCTCAGGTACTCAGGTACTCCGAAAGGTGAAATCCAGAAGAGCAAACAACCAACTCGACTGATGTATGTACTTTTGAGCGCGTGCATGAGTGCGAATTTGTGCGAGTTTGTGTCTCAGAATTTGTGTTTGTCCACCACCACCGCTTGACAACCGGTGTTGGCTGCTTTACTTCCCCGTATATCTAGCCGTTGTGCAAGGAGAAAAACAGATAGAATAAGTACCACGGTTAAAAGATTAAGTACTGCATTCGATTCGTTCGACTAACCATTTACGACAGTGCTGCATCATGGCCGGCGTCCAATGACTGCAACAAGTGAAAGATTAAAGAAATCAAAATATATGCAACGCCAATGAAATGATCTCAGATGTCTGTGCCAAACCCGCTTTCCAACAATTATTAATTGCCTGTTCCGCAGTTTTTCCTTCTCCATCTTCACCGCCCCAGGAACGTCCTCTCTGTAAATATTTCAACAACAAGTGAAACAACAAGCACAATAATCCGAAGGTAGTGCTTTCTATCCATTCATCACAAGTTAATGAGATATTTTTCTAGATGTTTATACTGTTATTAATGTTATTATTATTATTATTATTATTATTATTATTATTATTATTTTATTATTATTATTATTATCATTATTATTATTTTTACAGATGCTTTGAACTGAATCAAACGGATCTTTGAAACGTTTTTGTTTTTTTTTTGGTTAATTTGTTTTGTTTTTGTTTTACATTTCTTGTCATGGTTAATGATCCAGCTATAGCACTCTTAAGGAAGGGAAAATATACAAAAACACAAACACACGCAAGTATAGACATTTATGACCGTATATATACATATATATATATATATATATATATGCAAGAAACAATAAAATAATAAAGCAATACAAAAGAAGGTAAAATAAAACATAAAAAGGAAAAATAACGAAAGAGAACAACATATAATATAAATACAGTAAAATAGCAAAAAAAAACAAAAAAAAAAAACACAATGCTTATTTGAAGTCGATTTGTTTAATCATACATTTCTAGATTGTGGATAGCTACCTATTTCGATGTTGGTATATAATAACGTTCCATTGCGTTTAAAGGACGGAGCACTAACACAATCCCCAGCTTAGGTACACACACAGAGGTATACATACATATATATATGTATACTATATGCATACATGTATACACGCACACACACACACATATATATATATATATATAATATGTATGTATGTATACATATATATATATATATATAGATATATATGTTTATGTATATATACATATATATAATATATATATATTATATATAAATATATATATATATATTACAGAGGTATACATATACCATATACCAGGTATACATATTATATGTATCATATATATAGTAAATATATATATACACACATATAATATATATTATATATATATATATATATATAAATATCTATATCTATATATATGTATATATGTGTATATGTATGCATGTATATAGTATATAGATATATATATATATATATATATATAATATATATAGATATATACAGATTCATTTATTTATATGTGGGTATGGGTGTGGGTTCGTGTTTTGGTGTATGTATGTATATAGTTGAGATATATTATTTTTTACGCTTCTGTCCAATCATCATGTGAAAGTAAATCAAACAGCGAATTTAATGAAGATTTGCAATTTTCACACCATTAATTAATGCTGCAAATAATTACGTACATACAAAGATATATACACAAATCCATACTTATGCACATTCAGACAGACACACACACATTAACGTACTAACACTATTATATTTCCATCTATCTATCTATATATATACGTGTGTGTATGTGTGTTGTGTGTGTGTGTGTGTATGTATATATACATATACATGTATGTATGTGTATATATTTATATTGTGTATATGTGTGTGTGTGTGTTTGTGTGTAAATGGATAACCCAGTGACGAATACAGAAACAGGAGTTAAATATCTGCTACACGGTTTCAATTCTCGGTTAGGAAAAGAGCGTTGTGTAAGTCAATTAAATATATTCGAGAAATGACTGAACGTAATCAAACAGAAACTGACGCATTCACCCCCTGTATATGACACTTTGTTCCAATTTAGTAATACTAATAAGCACAATGGGACTGGCATTTGCATACATACACACATACATACATACATAGATACATACATACATACACACACACACAAACGCATGCATACATACATACATACACACACACACATACGTGGATCATACATACATACATACATACATACATACATACATACATACATATATACATGCATACATACATACACGAACGAAGGCTGGTGTGTTTACGTGCCAGTAAGCTAGCGGCTCGGCAAAAGAAACCAATAGACTAAGTATTAGGCTTACAGAGAATAAGTCCTGGGGTCGATTTGCTCGTCTAAAGGCGGTGCTCCAGCATGGTAGCAGTCAGATGACTGAAACAAGTAAAAGAGTAAAAGAGCATGAAGTAATTTTTCTCCAAAATGTTGTATATCACAGTTTGTTCAAAAAAGTCACTGACTAAACACCTGTATATTTTTCGTCACGTGATGAGGGATTTAGGTTTGCCAACATTAATCGCTTAATCATCCAGGTCCAGTCCTAATCTAGTAGGGCTATGTTTAATTCATTTCCAAGTATAAAGATTCCAATCTATATTAACAAATAGCCAGAAACATCTCTTATCCATTCTTTAACAGGTATGCCGATACTTAAATATGATTTGACTATTATTTCTAACACCTGAATTTGTTCTTTTAGTTCAATGGAATATAGCAAAAATTAGATATTATGCTATTGTTGTTTCATCCTAGGTTCATCTCTGACTTATTTAACCCATGACTAAAGATATTGTAGTAATCGTTAAACATATATTTATTATTTAGAACCTTTATATTTAAGAATATATTGTACGTGTTGTGCTTTTCTGATTTTATAGGGAGCATCATAAAACAAGAAGGAGATTTGCATGCAATTTTTAATCTTGTAAGACTTAGTGGTTAGGGTGTCAGCATCGTAAGATTGTGGTTTCGATTCCTGGACCGGGCGAGGCGTTGTGTTCTCGAGCAAAACACTTCATTTTACGTTGCTCCAGTCCCCTCAGCTGGCAAAAAGGAGTAACGCTGCTATGGACTGGCCTTCCGTCCAGCTGGGGAAGACATATGCCATAGAAACTGGGAATCCGGGCCCATGAGCCTGGCTAAGATTTAAAAGGGCGTATATATTTATTCTTTTAAGTCTATTGATCCTATAGAGTCTGATATTTGGTTGGATGAAACACACGATTTGATAGAAAAAGATTTTACATCTGCAGGGAAATAAATATTAAAAACTATATGGCGCCGGGTCAGACCTCAAAACTTATAATTTAACATAATATAGCCAAGAATATCCTATTGGTTGTTTACAAATAGCAAACCTGGTACCACAAAATTTTATGCACCCTTCCTATTATTTAAGATATAAATACGTTACATAGTTACTGTATGGCTATTATTTTTAGCAAATTGATAGTCCACATAGAAGCTAACTCATTAGCTAGATGGAAACTATTGATTTTTAAGAGATTGGAAAACGTCGACACTTAAGTAAAAAACGTGCGATTTGTATTGCCTGAGATTTTAAGGTAAATAACATTTTTTTCCATTTTCGTCAACCAAATCAATTGAATATCACGAAACTAATTAAAACATTCCAAACATCGTTTCAAAGCAGAGCCAAATATTTTCACAGATTCAAGGAATAAGATAAGTCACAAAAGAAATTGGTGTATACAAGAACTCGCCAAAATACATAGGCATAATAGAAAGACACACAAACATGTGTATGTATATATGTATGTGTGTATGCACATGTATGTATGCATGTTTGTATATACATACATACATATATACATACACACACACACACATACATTTATATATATATATATATATATATATATATATGCGTATATATATATATATATATGCGTATATATATATATATATATATATATGTTGGTATACATGTATAATGTGTATATATAATATATATATATATATATATATATATATATATATGTTGGTATACATGTATTAATGTGTTATATATATATATATATATATATATATATATATAATGTATATATGTTGGTATACATGTATAATGTGTATATATATATATATATATATATATATATATATTATATATATATATATATGCTGAATATATAGAGAAATAGGGAGAGAATGAGATAGATATATAGACAGATATGAATGTATGTATCTCTATGTGTTTACCGGGAAGGTGCAAGAAAAGGTGCACTAAAAATTGCCTCTTTTTTCTTTGGTGGTTTGTTTATGGCGGCTAACAATGGTTCAATTTAACTCTCTCAGATCGAGCAACATGCCGGCAAGAAGAACAGTACTTTTTAAGAAAGGAACTAAGGTGTCTCAATAAGGAAGATCATCTTGTCCAAAAAGCAGAAGGTTTCACATTATCTTTGGGCTAGGAACTGAAATGGCGGAAAAGGATACGTAGTGCTGGGTTTGCAATCAGAAGTGATTTACTAAAAAACCTAGAGAAAACAAAGAAAAAAACGAAAGCAATTGGTAATTAAATGGAAGCTTCCTTATGTCTTCATGATTCCATTATGAGAAACTTAGACATTGTCGCAGAGGTATGGTCGTAGTTGAAAGACTGTAAAAGACCATTAAAATATCAGTATTGAGAATGTTATTGAAGTTCAACGACATAGAGGAATGAGTTTCGAGCAGAACCTCCAAGAAGCCTGAACATTCCCTGAACTCGTATTAGGTTTTATTGCACATGGTACTGTATGTGATGTGCAGAAGGGAAAATGCTTAAGGTGATGAAACCTTCCATTTGCTCAGCACCGAAAATTCTACTACAAAATGGGAACATGTGACAGCAATGAGGCGTATATGCACACGGCACATTCTGCTTTCTTGTTGCTTTGTTTATTCGCTCATATAAATGAAAGCATGTATGCATGTATGTATGTACGTACGCACGTATGTATGTATGTACGTACGCACGTATGTATGCATGTATGTATGTAGGCATTATTATGTGAAAGGTTTAATTTAGTGTATTTTTATAGCTCAGTATCTAACAGGCTGAAGATTTCTAATAAGAATTAAATCGTGGTGTACATGATTAGCTATGGTTCGGAATTTTAAGACCGTCGCTAAAAGTAAATTACTTAAATAATTAAAAGACAGCTACTTATGCATCTCCCCACCCCTGATTTCAGATTAAGTCTTTTAATCCCGACAAATATTTGTTACAAATGATTATCTCCGCCTCATTAACTGATTGCCAGCTAACACTACGCAGGGGCAGGCTTGCTTCCCAATCACATAGTCCCGGGTTCAGCCCCACTGAAAGGGGCATACAATAGTTTCGAGAAGACCAAAGCCTTGGGAGGAGATTCGGTAGACGAACACTGAAAGAGGGCCGTCGTATATATATATATATATATATATATTATATATATATATGCATGTATTTGTGCGTTTGTCTGTATTTGTTCCCCCCACCATCTCTTGACAACCGATGTTGGCGTGTTATGCCCCCGTAACCCAGAGGTTCGACAAAATAGACAGAGAGAATAAGTACTAGTCTTACAAGAGAATAAGTCCTGGACTCGATCTGTTCGATTAAAGGCGGTGATCAGTATGGCCGCAGTCAAATGACTGAAAGTAGTAAGAGAATTACACACATATATATGTATGTATGTATACACATATGTATATATATATATATATATATATATATATATATATATTATATATATATACACTTGTGGTGTGTAATTATCTATGCATATGTGTATGTTGGTGGCGTGTATGTGAGCAATTCAAATATTTATGATTTCAATATCTATTGCAAGTCTTGTTTCCTGTTTAGTTACGACCGTTTCACGTGTCTCATTCACTCACCGAAATGCTGCTATATTTCACCAAGTTGGCAATGCGTTTCGTCGTGTTTTACACTGAGTTCTAATATATATAGAGAGAAAAGACAAATTTTCGGGTGGATATGAAACAGTTTCGAAACTTAAGTAAGCGACGATGATCTATCGTACGTAAATATCTGAAACCTTCCAGTTTTCTTAAGTGCAGTTTTGAGGTGAGAGGTGTGTCACGGTCTTGAAGTGTGTTCAGTTAAATTATGAAAGTAAAACTTTTCTCCGACTGCTTTATTTATTGGCTTTTCGATATTTTAAAAATATATGATTATAAATAATCAATATTTCAAAACTTTTTTTTTTATATATATATATTTTAACAAAACAAAGTAAATCGACTTTTAGTGTCTTTTACCAACTTTGAAATATATACCCTTTGATGTTCTATTATCTCGCTATGTAACACTCCCTCTGTTCTCCCTACCTTTCTCTCTCCCTTTCTATCCCTCCCTCTCTTTCTATCTATCTCTCTCTCTCTTTATACACATGCACTTATACTCTCACGCACACACACACACACACATATATAGATAGATAGATACACGCGTACAAATACATATAACTCAATATCTGCATACACGTGAAATCATATATTCATATCGATGCATATATGTATATATATATATAAATTTCTACATATATATATATTTGTGTGTGTGTGTGTGTATGTATGCATATATCTAGATATATACGTATATATATATATATGTATGAATATATATGTATATGTATAAATGCATGTATGTATGTATATATATATATGTATATATGTACACACACATATATATATGCATATATATACGTATATATATGTATATATATATAATATATATATATATATATGAGACGATTTTTATTTTGCGCGAGTCAGAAGTATAGCACTTATTGAATCTAAGTCCATAAAGCACAACAAAGTGCCGATTAGACAAGGGTTATTTCAAGTTCTACGATTCTGCTTTAACATTTCGGGAAATCACAGAGGAATAGCTTTTGAGCTATAGACATAATATTTATTGCCCTTTATCGGTACATTAAGAGGAACCATCATGAAAGAGCTCCACGATAAATACAACACGATCTTCCAATAAATATAAGTATAGAGAGGCAAGGTAGGAAAGCGCGTCAAAGAAGTAACAACAGAGAACACAGAATAGGATCGTTTGGAATGCATACGGGTGTGGGAACGCACACACACACACACACACACACACACACACACACCACACATATATATATATTATACATATATATATATATATATATATATATATATATATCTATATATATATATATATATATATATATATATATATATTCTTTTATTCCTTTAATGGTTCCAGCTGTAGTAGTGCAGCCATGCTGGAGCATTGTCTTAATTTAATGTCACGAAATATTCATCCCAGAAATATATATATATATATACATATGATCGTTGCGTCAGCATGATACACCTTCATTTTGGAAAGGCATTTGAGAAGGCAGATTATGGCTTGATATATCATAAGCTACGAGACCTTGGCATTACTGGTAAACTGGGAGAGTGGCTGTCTGACTTTCTTAAAGACAGAAGTCAGGTTGTTGTATTCAATGATGCCCTTTCTGGGGAGACTCAAATGCTTAATGATGTCCCCTCAGGCAACTATTCTGAAGTTTATTTTTGTTCATAATATCCCTCTTAGACACGCCCACGATCACTCAATCATATTTTATTATTATATGATTGAACGCCACGCATCCATTTCCACGTAGATCTCTCTCTCTCTCTCTCTCTTAATAATATATATATATATATATATATATATATCTATATAAATATATATATAAATGTCTCTCCGTTTATTTATGTATATATATATATATATATACGCATCATTATGAGCAATCGTGTGTATGGTTATGTCTGTGTTTTTTTCTCTATTCCTACTACGCGACCAGATGTTAGACGCCCGTCATTGTTTCCTAGTAATGACATTCTGTTTCCTGTGACAGTTAACGTCTAGCCATATTCCAAGAAGACAGTAGAAACCAAGTACACTTGCACGCACCTGCTATCTTGCGTGCGAGGAATTCCTACGAACACCTGTTCTAAATCAGGAGAACTATCTATCTATCTATATTTCTTTCTTTCTCCTTTTTGCTATCCACCTCTCTACTTATTTATTAATGTATGTAGCTATCTATCCGTCTACTGATATATATATATATATATATAATATATATATATATATATATATATATATATATATTATATAATTAGGGCTTAGTAAATATATATATTATATATATATATATATCTATCAACTATTCTATCTCTTACTCTCACTTTCCCTATTTATATATATATATATATAATATATATATATATATATATATTTCAACAATCTTCAGAAGCGATAAGAAGCCGAAAGGGTATGCTCCCACTTTCAGTGTTTTCAAATCCAAACCAGGGAGTTCTGAGCTGATGATAGAAATGTCGAGTTTGACTAATCTTGAAACGTACGTTCTCAAATAACCTTTGCACTTGATTTTTTAATGTCTCTACCCCCATATTTTCGTGAGTTGAATTGAGCAAACACTATATGAGAGAGGTTTTCTTTAAGTATTAGAAATAGTTTTAAAAAAGTTTTTTTAGCTGCTATTTCTAATGAGTTCAGTATGCGGCAAAGTAATTTATTTTACTAAGCCCTTTTATATAATGTAATAATTTGAATTCGCCTTAAATGGTCCCTTTGCATACTGAATACTTGGTGAATTGATTAATTAATTAATTTTACCCTCAATTGTTGAAATTATAATTCATCTCTCTCTATATAATGCCTCGGATTTTACCGAAAAAAGCATAGTGTTTACTGATTTTAACCACGCTGGTGGAAAGGGGAGAGCAGAAATTCTTCGCTTGCATTTTTGAGTTTGTTGGCACTGTTAGTTACGAGCAGATCTTCAGAAGCGATAAGAAGCCGAAAGGGTATGCTCCCACTTTCATTGTTTTCAAATCCAAACTAGGGAGTTCTGAGCTGATGATAGAAATGTCGAGTTTGACTAATCTTGAAACGTACGTTCTCAAATAACCTTTGCACTTGATTTTTTAATGTCTCTACCCCCATATTTTCGTGAGTTGAATTGAGCAAACACTATATGAGAGAGGTTTTCTTTAAGTATTAGAAATAGTTTAAAAAGTTTTTTTAGCTGCTATTTCTAATGAGTTCAGTATGCGGCAAAGTAATTATTTTACTAAGCCCTTTTATATAATGTAATAATTTGAATTCGCCTTAAATGGTCCCTTTGCATACTGAATACTTGGTGAAATTGATTAATTAATTAATTTTACCCTCAATGTTGAAATTATAATTCATCTCTCTCTATATAATGCCTCGGATTTTACCGAAAAAAGCATAGTGTTTACTGATTTTAACCCACGCTGGTGGAAAGGGGAGAGCAGAAATTCTTCGCTTGCATTTTTGAGTTTGTTGGCACTGTTAGTTACGAGCAGATCTTCAGAAGCGATAAGAAACCGAAAGGGTATGCTCCACTTTCAGTGTTTTCAAATCCAAACCAGGGAGTTCTGAGCTGATGATAGAAATGTCGAGTTTGACTAATCTTGAAACGTACGTTCTCAAATAACCTTTGCACTTGATTTTTTAATGTCTCTACCCCCATATTTTCGTGAGTTGAATTGAGCAAACACTATATGAGAGAGGTTTTCTTTAAGTATTAGAAATAGTTTTAAAAAAGTTTTTTTAGCTGCTATTTCTAATGAGTTCAGTATGCGGCAAAGTAATTTATTTTACTAAGCCCTTTTATATAATATATATATATATATATATATATACTCATTTATGTGTTTGCATGTTTCTCCCAATATGCCTGACTCTATTGTATATATAACTACGAGACTGCGTCGTGTTGTATCCCTTATACATAAAGCCGAACTGTAACATTGGCCATTCGACGAATAGTGTCGATAAGAATAAGAATCCGACTGACAAATAATCTCTGTTCGAGTGAAACGGCAAAACTCCATGAAGCCAGCACCCTGCACAATTTCGCAGTCCTAGGAAAAGACCAGTAAGAAATAGATAATTAAAAGCATAAAAATTATAAAAGGAATTGATTATTAATTAACAACTTTCATCAGGATAATTGATACTGGCAAAACATTATCATAATTATTACAAATTTTAGCACAAGACCAACAAAGATCGGGATAAGTCGCTTACATCGATCACGGTGTTCAACTGGTACTTCATTATTCGTGCACTGACAGGAAAACGGATTAAAATCAAAGTCGATCTCAGTGGAATTTGAACTCAGAATGTAAATAAAAAAAAGATGAAATAAAATAAAATGAAAAAAACTGGGGTGAAATGTCTCTAATGATTCTGCGTGGAATGCTTACTATTCTGCCAGCTTCACGCCTTGAAAACCGTTTTCAAATATTGAATATATTGAAGAATTTTCGTTTTGAAGAGAAGAAATATGTCCCCACATCTGGAAGTAATGTAATATGGTCCTGAAGAAACTCTTAGATATCAAGAATGGACAAGCACCATTATTTTTCATGGAAATAAGGCGGTGAACAGGCAGAATCGTTACCACGCCGGGTGGTGATATGCTTAGCGGTATTTCGTCCGCCACTACGTTCTAATTTCAAATTCCGCGGAGGTCGAATTTTCCTTTCATAATTTCTGGGTCAATGAAATAAGTACCAGCTATGCACTGGTGTCGATGTAATCGTCCATCTCCCCTCCCCTCAAGATTTTCCAAGGCTTTGTATTTAGAGTAGAAGTAATTATTTTTCATGGAAATAATACAGAGTAGGAATTG
>NC_043017.1:1525098-1542598 GCF_006345805.1 Octopus sinensis | reverse complement strand
TGAGATACGACAGAAATATATGGATGCTTAAAGTTCCTTCTAAAGAGTGAACTAACAGGAAATTCTATGGCTAAAAGCTAATGTCTAACAAATAACAATTCATTTCTAAATAACCGTTCTATACATAAAATCCAGTTTGTCTCACACATTATTCTATCAATAAAAATATGCGACCATTTCTAATTCATGCAATGCAAAATTCTGTCAAGACTGATATGATATTTACCGAATTTTTCATCTACTAAGAAAGATGCAAATAATTTCAATTTGCTCTTACAATACATTATCAGAAATAATATAATTATTTTCTCTTTATTAATAACTCTATTTCGTTTCCGTGTTCATTAATATTTTGGGAAGTGTTAAGGTGGCAAGCTGGGAGAATAATAAGCACTCTGGACGAAATGCTTAGCGGTATTTAATCCGTCGAGGGCGGCGAGCTGGCAGCACGCTGGGCGAAATGCGTAGCCGTATTTCGTCTGCCGTTACGTTCTGAGTTCAAATTCCGTCGAGGTCGACTTTGCCTTTCATCCTTTCGGGGTCGATTAAATAAGTACTAGTTACGCACTGGGGTCGATATAATCGACTTAATCCGTTTGTCGGTCCTTATATATTTACCTCAACATAGTACTCAGAAACAGCTATAAATTCACTCTTAACTTCACCTTGCTTAACTAGTGAAATAATGGCTTTTTAGCACCAAAGATACACTTCTATTTGTTGTTTTCCCTTAATTTTCTTATCGTGTTTATATATATATATATATATATATATATATATTATATATATATATATGTTACTGAATTGCAGACTGAATTAAAACAAAATATTACCAGACTTACTAAGCAGTGTCAGTGAGATGATCGGATGTACGCGACGGATATTTCTTATACAACATAAAAAAGCATTCAAACTTGTAGTGAATTTAACTGTTTCATGTATTAATAAATATCTGTAGCAAGCTTTAGCTATTATATATATGTGTGCTCCTAAATATGTGTGTGTCTGTGTGTGTGTGAGTGTGTGTCTGTATGTGCGCGTATATATCTTTACATCCATCCATCTAACGATATATATCAACGTTTCTATAGATATCTATCTATCTATCGCTATACACACCTGTGCACACAAACACACAAAATAAAACGCACGCAAAAATTTGTATATTCTTGACAGATAAATGCGAATTTAAAGTATGTATGACATATTTCCTTCTCATGAAATAGCTTTATAAGATTTGGTTGGCATGCGTATATACTTTTGCATGTTTGTACGTATAAATATCTATGTATCTTTGCACATATATAAATGAATGTATATATGTATATATACATATATAAATGAATGTATATATGTATATATACATATATATATACACATACATGTATATATATATATATATATATATATATATTATATATATATATATATATATATATACAGAATTATAATCTCTATATTTTTTTTACAAAAATTCTTACTGTACAATTTTCTGTCGAGTGTAAAACGGTACTTGCTAATTTCCATCATGCCTGATTGAAAAATTACCACTGTGTGTCAAACATTATTCTTGCAGGAAACAAATGACAATTTTCAATACGTGCGGCAAACCATTGTGCCAAGATTTATTGAAAAAATTCCAATTGCTTACAAGAAAATTAAAAATTTGTAAATTTTGTCATGCATTTTTCCAGTTAAAAACAAACAAAGCAAAACGATTTCTCGGTTTTGAATGGAAATATTCTCTGAAATAAAATACGATAGTTTTCTAATTCCTCACAATTTCTATCATGCACAATAAAAGCATTTCCAATTTATGGTTTACAATATTTTATCCCGAAGAATAAATGTTAGCAAAATAAATAAATAGTATATGTATTTTTAAAAATACACAATCGAGGTAAATATAACAATTTATAATTTTTCTCTTATAGAACATGTGACAAAAATATTCTGAGAAGGGAAAAAACCGGTAATTTATTATTTCTGCCAATGAAATACGAAAAAGAAATAGTTCGAGCAAACAATATTCCACGAAGTAAAATCGCAGAAATCTCTAATTTCGCTCTCAGAAAATTCTACTTGGAACATTAAAAAAATATAATTACCAATTCTTACGCTAAGTATATTCTACCGGGACAATTGCAGCAATTTCTTTCCTATTGTTATTCCATTTTCTATCTATCCTAACAGAGCAAAATTACTAAGTATTGCAGTTTCTGTGTTTGGTTTGCAGGTTTCTTGATGTCACCTCGTATATTAAATCATACTGCTTTATCGTGGGGTATTTTACACCATTTGATGAGGAGAGGTACCAGCAACGACGACAAAACTCTTCGAAAGCATAATTAATTGAATAATTGACCGAGCAATTAATCGATTGGATCTTTTCACTTTGACCGGCGGATTTAAAAAATAATTTCTTTGTAACTAAGCGCTTTTAAACTTCGTATACTTGTAGAATGTGTTACATATAACATCTTTTTCTCCTGGCTTTCTTGAGAAAATTCTGTAGTTTGAAAGCTATTTCTTGTAAAAATTTTTGCATTTCGGCAATTTCTGTCGGCCAACGTGAAAAGATCCAATCAAAATAGAAAAAATTGTCGATGCCACGATCATCCATGCTACATCGAGTGCGAAGACCGTGAGTAAGATACGTAAATAATTATGATACTATAATTTTGGTTTGTTGCCAGGTAATACTCTGGTATTTCTTGAATCCGACATTCTTGAATTCTAAATAATGAGATAATTTCCAATTAAAATCTTACTGAATATTATGATCATTTATGAAGAAGAAGAATATTTCTAGTTGCCGATAGGAAATTTTCCAGTCGTAGCAACAACCACAACAACAGTAACGATGACAACAACAACAACAATAATAATGACAATAAAGAAGGGAAACATGAAATGGTTGACAGAAAATTTGTTAGTAGCTGCACAAGATCAAGCATTTAGGAATAATTGCATAAAAGCCAAAATAGACAAAAACAAAGTATATTCCAAATGTAGATAACGCAAATCAAAAGAGGAAAGCGTTACTTATATAGTAAGTGAACACAGCATACTGGCATGGAAAGAATATAAGAAACGATATGACAATGTATGGATAGAAATCAGCTGGGAGTTATGTAGAAAGCTAGGATTTGAACCTACTGATAAATGGTATGAACATGAACCGAGTAAAGTACTAGAAAGTGAGAAGTATAAGATGTTGTGAGACTTTAACATTCAAACAGAGAGAGTAATAGAAGCTAGAAGGTCTGATTTGGTAGTAGAAGTAGTAGTAGTTAAAGGAAATAGAAAGTACCAGACGATTGACTTTACAGTCCCAAATGATGAAAAAAATTAATATGAGAAGTATAGAAAAAATAACAAAGTACCAGAACCTAACTATTAAATTAAAGAGACTATGAAAAGTACGGGTTAAATGTATCCCAGTAGTTATAGGTGCTTTGGGAACTATCCCTAAAAGTTTGAACAGATGGATAGAGGACATAGGCATAAAACCCAGTTTAGGACAGCTTCAGAAAACAGTGTTTTTAGGGACAGTTAGGATACTTAGGAAGCTTCTTGACATCTAAGATTACTTGCTGTCACTCAATAGGGCACAAGGTAACCAAATTTAGGTTAGGGGCAAAGTCGATTACATTCAACGGGGTTGAAAGCATAACAGGCAAGTTGACTCGCGTGAAAATTGAACTCAGCGGATCTTGTTCTGTACTAATTAAGAAGAGAAGACTGAAGGTAAATTCTGATGAGATGAAATTAACCGCAACAGCGTTAAATAGCTATGGAGTATTGTGGGATACAAATACCTAGGAATGCTGGAAGACGGTAGGTTATTGGCGGGAGAAATGCGAGAGAAAGTCACAAGAGAGTACAAGAAGAGCAATAGGGAAATGCTCGAAACAACATTAAACGGAGGGAACATCATTAAAACCAGAAATATATTGGCTATGTCTGTATTGAAATACGCTGTTCCCTTTCTAGAATGGACAAAGGTCTAGATTCAGAGATTGGATAAAAGAACAAGAAAGCTGCTCACAATGAACGATGCACACAATCATAACTGTAATACCGATTGACAACTGTTTCGGCTGCCATTTTCCCCGGAAGAAAACAGAATTTCACGGCAGCATACTGTTCCCTCGTTTCAGGCATCTCAAAATTCAACAAACAGCGGAGAAGCACTGCAAAACAAAGACACACCACTTTACAGTACGACTTCGCCGGATAACGCCGCTACGCAGTCTTATGCCTCAGGATCGCATCAAGTGACTTCTAGCGGCAGAAGCCTGAACTAAAGAGGCTTTGTCGGACAGAGAATTTTACGGTTACTTTAGCGTACCACCTCGTATATAGATATATTCATAGATACAGAGAACCTTTCAACTACTTGCATATAAACTATGTTACGTCTCAATTTTTGCAAGACAATTTTACATAAGAAACTATATTTAAAAACCACATTTCGGGGTAAGAGGCATATCTGTTGCATAATATTTAGCTGCCAGCGATAACTAAACTGTAATTAAAAGGGTAGAATCGTTTTTAGACAATATTATGAAAACACATTGGACTTATGAATGACGTTACACACCACCGTGGGTGCTTGTAGTTAATGTAGAATATCAGCCCAAAATCTCATGTGTTCTAGATCCTATGACGTCATTTATAGCTTAATATGTTTACACATACGTTTTCTATGAGGGGATTATTATTTTCCTGAGTGTATTTCCGCATCGAAAGTATTTATCACGTTCGAATATCTACACACGTGTTAAACATATTTGTATATGCATATACTAAAATTGCAACATATTTCAATTTCTCGTTTACATTATCATTCCTAAATAGGACAAATTCACATATCTTAGAGATATTATCCTCTCAAGAGACACGGTATTTTCCAAACTCATCTTCCTATATTCAATACTCTATTATACACGATACAATAATGGACAATTTCTTTCGAAAAGTATTGTGTCTAGAATAATAACTACGGAAAATATCTTCTAGCATTAAGAATACAATTATTTGTAATTTCTGTTCTACAATATTTTCGTGAAAAGACGAATAGTAATTTAAAATATACAGTATGTACAATATTCTGATAAGCATGACACACTATATTTCGATTTTGTGTTTGATGTGTCAGATTTTTAATGATGAACGCTTGTGTTGAAATAAATTTTGTTTTATCTCCGGAGATCACACACACAGCATCATTGACGCTCACACTTTCTCTTTCTCTCCATCTTCGCTTAAATTCTCACTTTGATCTACATAAATATGAATATTGGTTTCAAATTTTGACACAACGCTAGCAATTTCGGGTTATTGGGTAATTCTATTACATCGAGCACAGTGCTCGACTGGTATTTTCTTTTATTGATCTCGAAAGCATGAAAGGCAAAGTCAGCCCCTGCAGAATTTCAACTCAGAACGTAAAGACGGACAAAATGCCGCTATCATTTCACGCTTTGGGATAACGATTCTGACAGCCCAGTAGCAGAATTGGAGTAGATAGAACACACCATTGATGGCGTCGCGAACGGAGAAAAATGAACTTCGAAAAACTGAGCTGCTTCACTGATTGACAGAAGAATGAATTAAACAGTCGATGATCTCATTGTTTAAATGTAAAGGAATTGATCACACACATACACAGTCTCTATGTCTATCTGTATGTTTCGCCCTCTCCCTCCATCTCTCTCTCTCTTCTGTCTCTCATATATTTTCACTCACATCCATATAAATATATATATTGTTTGTTCCTTCTCGAGCCACAGCTGGCTCATAAGGACTGGTTTCCCGGTTTCCTTGGTGTATAGGTTCCCCACCTGGACGAGACGCCGCCCGTCGCAGGTGAGCTGCAAAATGCTGGAGGAAACAGTGAGAGAAAGTTGTGGCGAAAGAATCAGCAGAAGTTCGCCATTACCTTCTGCCGGAGCCGCGTGGAGCTTAGGTGTTTCGCTCATAAATAAACAGATCGTCTGGTCTGAGATTCGAAGCCGCGATCCCTCGACCGCGAGTTTGCTGCTCTAACCACAAAACCATGTGCTTCCACAAACATATATATAGAAACTTTAAAATGCTTGCAAAGAAACTCTACGATATGTTTCAATTTTTGCATGACAGTTTTACATAAGAGACATTTTTAGTAAACCACATTTCAGCAGGGTGAACATAATATTCTCTCACAGAAAATATGAGAGTTTATATTTTATTCCAAGCAATATAGTTTCGGGAAAATACGGTAAATTCCAATTTTTGCAAGACAATATTGTTTTTCGCAAATAAAATAAAAGACAATTCCAATTAGATACAAACGACAATTTCTCTTGTTTGAAACCCTGTATCTTTTATGACAAAAAATAAAATATTTATTTTCGTTGAGTTTTTTTTAACAAGACAAAAAACATGCAATATTTTTCTACAGAACAATACAGAACCTAACAATATCTGACATACAATATTTCTGTGCGGATAAATACGGTAATATACATATTATTCAATGCAGTACCCTAGCAGGATAAATGCAGTTCTTTCCAATTACTGCCAAGTAGTATCTTAGCCAAATAAAATACGATACTTGTCACATAATATTTCGCAAAAACAAAAGTAATATCACTGATTTTAAACCATGCAAGTAATATCTTCTCTTGAAAAAAAAATACAATATTTGCTACATGATATTTTAGCAAGCAAAATTCTTATAAAACTAATTTATGCAAAACCATTTTCATTGGAAATAAAACATAAAGTACCGACAGTTTACGCTTTGCATCGAAAAATATTTTAACAATGTACGTTATTCGGAAATACAATATTTTAAGCATAACATATGTCTATTTATCATTATTGATAAATCACGCAATTTGGTACATTTGTATCATCGAGAGAAACTTAAACTTTTGAGGCAATAAACCTCCTTTTATACTCTTCGTTATTTGGTATGTTTAAAGCAGGCAACCTGGAAGAATTGAGGCAAGCTGGAAGATTCGCGACAACCTGGAGGAATAGCCAACCCGGATGCCAAAATGCGTAGCGGTATTTCTTCTGGCATTACGTTCTTTGTTGAAATTCTGTCAATGTCGACTTTATTCTTAATCCATTATACAGTCGTTAAAATTAGTATCAGTCAAGTATTGGGGGGTCGATGTCATTAAATAGTTCATTCTTACTAAAACTAAATGGTTTATGGTTACAGTAGGAAAACTTTCTTATGAATTTGGGACATAAGTACAGATTTTATGTTGTTCTAGTTTTACATAAACATTTCCAAGCATTTAGCTATACCCATTAAAATATAGCAAAACATCATAAGTTATCAAATTTTGTGTGAGAATTGTTAATGTGCAAGAATGTCCCTTTCGTTAAGAAGCTCACTTTGCAGCCACGTGGTCCGGGGTTTCTTAGGATGAAACCCTAGGTTGCGGGGACGTAAACACGTCCCAGCATCGGTTGTCAAGCGATGTTGGGGGGACAGACACATAAACGTATACACACATATACATATATATGCACATATACGACGGGCTTCTTTCAGTTTCCGTCTACCAAATCCACTCACAAGGTTTTGGTCGGCCCGAGGCTTTAGTAGAAGACACTTGCCCAAGTTGTACCGCAGTGGGACTGAACCCGGAACCATGTTGTTCATAAGCAAGCTACTTACCACACAGACACGTACTCTTTCTATGGTTTTTACGTAATTAGCATACATATATCTCTGGACAGTAAGGAAACGAACAAAACAACAATAACGGGAACTTTTGAATATAAAAGTATTTATTATCGTTGGAATATTACAGGAGAGAGAGAGAAAATTGCTATATTTGAAACCCTACAGCTGGGTGAATGTACAATTGGTCATGAATTATTTAAAAAAAAAATTTTACGTCAGAAAATATACGTTAATATACTTGTCGCATCATCTACATCATACCTGGGCATTACTCTCTCGAGTTCAAATCTCGTAGAACCCCTTATCAGACTTCTTTGGCGTATAGTTAACTGCGATAAAAATATAACCCCTGAACACAAAACTAGTTCATCGCATTTTACTTATTTACGAATAAATTTAAATGAAAAGATTTGCTTAAGAACGCTACGCAGATCTAAGAATCTCTACTTAGATAACTCGATCACGGATGTAATCACCTACACGTGTTATACTTGTTTGGAGCGATAATATATGTCAGGCAGTGGGAACAGAAATTGATATAAATATAATAATCAACAGTTACAAATTGTTGTCCCAAGGCCAAGAGTTTCGAGGAAGGGTTAAATCGGTACATCGACCCCACTGCTCAAATGGTGCTTATTTTATCAGAATTTAGAAATAGGCATGACATATCTCGAGTGAATATTCTATTTTCGAAAATGATGATCGCAGTATTATTCTTCGGAGAATATTATGTGTTGGGGACAGCAAGAAGCGTTGTTTAGTGCATAACACAAGATCGTGCTAAAAAGAGGGAACTGTAGTATTATACGCAGATAAAATATTTATATGAGAATTGTGAAAAGGTTAGGATAATATTTTAGAAATAATTCTGTACCTGAAAACGAAAGTTGTCGAAAATTTTCAGACATTATTATCCATGAAATATAGCTTGTAGCGTTCTATAATTCTTGAAACAATTTTGTGCCAGAAAGTGGAAATTGCTGCATTCTATGTAACGTAAAATATTTCTATCAGAGTCTGGAAATAGTCACGATATTTTGAAGAGAATATTCTATATCGGAAAATAAAGATTGTCGTATTGTTCTTCAGAGAATGTTAACGGTGGGAAAGAGCGTTCACAGTATACACAGTTGTGTAATTCTTAACCTTAATAATTTGACAGAAAGTGGAAATTGTCGCATTATAATTTAGATGGCATTGTATATCAAATATAATAAATAGCAAGTTTTATTGTCCTTGATATAACATTTTATGTTATAAACTAGAAATTTACGCTTTAAACGTGTGATGATATTGTATATCAGAAAATATCTATTTTGCACCGTTTATTATTCTTTTGCAATAATTGTATATCACGTGACATAAAATGGAAGAGGTATTATTGTTGGGAGAAGAAGGAAATCAGCGCAATGTTCATGATAAAATACTGACTATCATAACAGTAACTGAACTTTATTCCAGTTTTTTTCCCTTGATGTCTGTTGTTACTGCAGGACTTTTATATGAGATTGCAGTACTAGCGCTATTTCCTTTTTATACTATCAAATTTCCGGTATTTACACGCACGTTTCTCTCATCCAATTTTTTTCCATTCATAAAATCTTTCAATTTAACTTTGTCGGTAAATCTATATAATTTAATGTATATACATACTTCCATACGTACACCTGCATGATTGCATCTATCTATCTATCTATCTATCTATCTATCTATCTATCTATCTATCTATCTATCTATCTATCTATCTATCTATCTATCTATCCATCCATCCATCCATCCATCCATCCATCCATCTATCTATCTATCTATCTATCTATAAAAATGTATATATATATATATATATATATATATATATATATATATATGTATATATATATATATATATATATATTTATATATAGAGGGCATTATACATACATGCCAGAAGGCATTATACATACATGCCAAACGCTAAGAGGGTCAATTAGTCATTTCTACCAAAAATATTACTAATCCCACCGAATGCAATTTTTCAAAGTAAGACATTTAAAAAATATAGACCTGTATCACAGTGATTTCATACTTACGTACTCATCAGCAGGCCTGAATGTATTATAAATAAACAACGACCCTGCCCCGCTTAAGCCGATCAGCTAACTGCTCAACATCAACGAAGCACATGGGTGAGTTTACATATATTACATCCGGATAAATGGCAAACTTTTACGTATTGCATTTCGGGAGAGGAAAAGTTTTTTAGGAATAAAAATTTAGCAATTAAGGACAACTACTTAATAAGGAAAACTTAACAAGAAATTGTCAGGTAGATAGCGTAAAAACCTCATAAGAGAAAAAATTTCGAAAATAATTATTTCTTATTGAACATATTAATTTAAATGTCTTACTTTGAAAAATTGCATTCGGTGGGATTAGTAATATTTTTGGTAGAAATGACTAATTGTCCCTCTTAGCGTTTGGCATGTATGTATAATGCCTTCTGGCATGTATGTATAATGCCCTCTATATATAAATTAATATGTTCCATAAGAAATAATTATTTTCGAAATTTTTTCTCTTATGAGGTTTTTACGCTATCTACCTGACAATTTCTTGTTAAGTTTTCCTTATTAAGTAGTTGTCCTTAATTGCTAAATTTATATATATATATATATATATATATATATATTGTGTATATATATATATATGTATATATATATGCGTGTGTATATATATTATATATGCATGTATATATGTATATGTTTATTAAATATATATATATATATATATATGTCTTTATATATATATGTATGTATATATGTACATGCGAATGTAAATGTGGATGAAATGCCAGCATTTAATCGAATTGACAGACTTAAAGTTTCTGTCTTTAAACAAACGTTGTGTGTACAGCATAAACATACATTCAAACACCTCTATAGAAACGTACATTATATACTTATTTGATATATTATTTATTTCTAAAACCTATTTATTTATTTAATAAACCGTGTTTATATTATATATATATACATAGATACATACACACAGACACACATAATAATAGATATATTTACACACACACACACACACACACACACATATATATATATATGTGTGTGTGTGTATGTGTGTGTGTATAAATATCGTTAAATGATATAATTTATATATACATGCATGCATGTGTGTGTGTATGAATAATGTATATTTATTCTCTATAACAAACTTTGGAAATTGCATATAAATATGATATTTTCTCGGCTTTTCTCTCGTAGTTTTTATTCAATTCGAATATAAACTTTCCTCATATATACTGAATTTTATATATCCACATATAACCACCCACATTTCAATAACGTTCGTCCAATTATACATCCTCTTTCTGCCTCTCTTCCTTTTCTCCCTTTGTTATCGTCTACCTCATACTCACCCTCATTATCTCACTTTCTCCTCCTACATCATGTTCATATTATATGAAACACGTTAACATTTTGTCAATATATATCTTCTGTCGAAGTTAATGATAAAAATGAAAAGATATGATGGCGTGTCCTTCTTCGTAATTATAAATGGAATTTCTGCTGATCGATAAATTGCGTGTAATATTTAGTTTGCTTAATTTCTGACACCGTAATCATAATATTTCAGGATTCCATTAAAACGTATCTCAAATTTCACTAATCTGATGAAAGGATTTCAGACCTGCAAGACTCAATGAATTAATAAGTTAGCTTCTGGGTTGTAGGTTAATCTATTAGAAAAAGCAACAAAACGGAGAGCGAATTTGATAATATAGTCCTCAGAAATAAGATATAATCCTTGGACTGTTTGCTGACATAACCCCTGAATATTGTCGAAACCTTTATAATAATAAGAACACGTTTAAAGATTGATGACAGCAATTCCGTTACAGAGTATCTGTACGCGATTGCTTCTACTCAAGTGGGAACGCTCAGTATGAAATATTTACATATTCTGGCATCGTCACATACAGACATGCATATATACAAAAAATTGTATTTACCTACCTTACTGTGTCCATAGCTGTCCCAACTTTCTCTTATAGCCTCACTTCATCCCGTGGAATTGTCTTCGGTAAAGAGTTCGGTGTAGCTTCAATGAGACAAGAATTGCGTCAAATCAACTTAAGAATAGGTTTCATAAAGAAGCTTTTAGAATATTTCAAAGAAAAGATGCTCCAGAAAAATGAGTTTTTGAAAGATATAAATATACCATATGTGGGAAGAAAGGCGCCCATCATTGGACCATATGCTGTTTATGGATAACCCGAAATTGTTTAGGAAATCCGAAAAACAGATAGAATCCTTAACCCAGAGTCCTTAACAGTTCAGAAGTGTGGTATGGAAATCAGTATGGAATTTGGGATTACCAAATACTCAGTACATATTGTGAAAAGAGTGAAGAAATCATCCTGCAGAAGAATCAGGAGAGAAGCCGACGGTAGTGGATATAAACATTTAAGGATTTTGGAGCTGGATGACTTTCTACACAAAGAAATGAAAGTCAAGGACAGTGAGGCGTATCAAAAAAGGGTGAAGATGGTGTTGAAATCCAAGCTGAATGACAAATATTTGATTACTGCAATGAATATCTGGGCAGTTGCTGTGGTCAGATATAGTGCGTCCATCCTCAAATAGACTTAGGAGGAATATCAACACTGGATAGAAGGACGAGAAAGTTAATGACGCTCTATGGGGCGCTACACCCTAAAGCAAACATAAACAGACTGGATATGAAAAGAAAGAATGGTAGCAGAGGACTAGTTAGCATAGACCATTGTATAAGGAGTGAAAGGAGAACGCTTGCCGAGTATTTGATAGATAGTGATGAAGAGCTGCTGCAATATGTTGTGAAAGATATTAATGTAAATGCAGATGAAATGATGGACGAGGAAGAGTTTAACCAAAGAGCTGAGGAGAAGAGAAAAGAAGATCTTCTTGAAATGAAAATGCATGGACAGTTTGAAAGGAATGCACAAGACGTTAACGATAACACAGCTTCGTGGGCATGGTGTGAGGGAGGTGAATTGAAGCGTACCACCGAAAACCTGATTATTGCTCCATAAGACCAGGCTCTTGCTACTAATTAAGTGAAGTATAACATCTATAAAACTTCTGACACCCAGAAATGCAGACTCTGTGGAAAGAGTGTGGAAAATGTGACCCACTTGGTAATTGGATGTGAGAGCCTTGCACAAAAAGAATACAAGCGCCGCCACGGCAAAGTGTACGTGTATCTTCATTGGCTCTTATGCCGTAAATATCAATATGAAGTAACAGAGAACTGGGGACTATGATTTTCAGACGGATCGTGTAATTGAACACCATCGGCCGAATATTATCACATTGTATAAGGGAGTTACATAGGGTCAGATCATTGATGTAACCATACCAAATGACATGAAAGATGTTAGGAAAGAGTTTGAAAAAATAAACAACAAAGTGCACCGAATTGAAAGAGGAAATGGCAAGACTGCACGGAATGCGAGAGGGTAATGTGAGAGTGATACCAGTGGTGATCGGAGCATTGTACTCTCGCATTGCCATACAGTCTTCCATACAGTCTTCCCAGTAGTCCATGTGCGTCATCATCGCTGCCATGCCCTGCGACTTCCAGAGACCAGTGTTTGTCCTCAGCGTATCAATATATGTCATCCACTTCTAGTGTGTCCATGTATCAACTCTCTCTCTCTCTCTCTCTCTCTCTCTCTCTCTCTCTATATATATATATATATATATATATATATATATATATATATATATATAAAGTTAAGATCTGCAAGTTGTTTAGATCAACACATGGTCTAAAGCGCTGCGCATCTCGATGTAACTCAGGCGTCTCGCTGATGAAACCGGCCTTAGCAAACATATTCTGTCTGTTTTGCTAGAAAGAGGTAGAAACTGATATCAGTCCGGGATGTATCGTTATTGGTAAATATTTTTGATTTTCACTTTCGATAAATTATCCCTTTTTGTGTCCCTAGCACATGGCGTCCTTATTTAGGAGCCCTTAATTATATTTGTACATGAATAATATTTTTCTATATTGATAATAGTTTGTCTAATGACTAATTCGTCTTTTGTGCCGGGCCACTGGTAGTAATCTATATTATTACCCTTTTGATCATATTCACATACATACATATGCATACACACACATACGTGTATATGTATATATACATATACATACCTTGATATGCATAATAAAGGTCTCTGTTTCTAAATATAAAGACATACCATGATATCCATTTATATACACATGCACATGTATACGACCAGATACACACACAGCCACAGATATATAGCTAGATACAGAGGGACAATGACAGAGAGAGAAAGAGGGAGAGAGAAATATATTACATATGTGTATGTGAGTGTGTGTGTGTGGGGGGGGGGGCTTTACGTATGATATTGTTTATTATATTACCCTAGTACCCAATTCATATCACAGTTTTATCATCACAATCACTGATAGATTCGTATTAAAGGCAAAATATCAGTTATCTGAAACGACTGGAATAACACCTCGTTGAATTCTTCTTCCAGCAAAACCACAACACGAAATCTTCAAAGTAACAAATCATTTAACAGCCAAACAATACTCCGACATATCATAGTGGACGTATATATTTATCCATGTCACATGTTTGAATATATTTATGGAGTTTGGACGTTACTGACAGCCATGTATTTTCCTGTATTTATTTTCTGTGAAGCTAAAAGACCCGATCACTTGTCCATCCCTCTCTCGACCAAACCTTACGTTTTACCATGTTATTTCTATAACAACACCATTTAGTCATTGATATACATACATATATATATATATAAATGATATACCGTTCTCCCCGATAACAAATCGACCACAAATATCTATTAGAAAACTATACTTTTTTTCCCCTTTAACCAGCTTTGAAGAGACTTGGAAACAACCAACTACTTATTCACAGAATTGTGAATATGAAATCGTTCATAAAATGGCTACGCACATAGATCATGTTCTCATAAACAACAGATGGTTAGCGCTTATTCATATTCTGCTATCATCATTATTATTATTATTATTATTATTATTATTATTATTATTATTATTATTATTATTATATTATTATTTGATCTGGGAGAGAAAATTTCCTGAAAGAGATAATACTAACAGCAGATTACTTTGTGAATTATTGCCGTTCACAAATTTCGACGTCGACATGGACGTTTGTTCTTCTTTGTTTGTGTGATTTTTGCTGTTTTGTTATAATGTCTTTTAATTTTCTTCTCCCAATTTTCTTGTTATCTACGCTAGCGCCATTTAATATAGTTTTATTGGGAGGTAAGAATGTTATATATTACACAAAGATCTATGGTTTGTGTGGGAAAACAAAACTGCAACAACAAAAGCAACAATAACATCAACAACAATAGCAATAATATTAATAAGTATAATAAGTGTAGTAAAATACTAATAATAAATACATAAATAAACACTGCACCCAATTTCGACCTAACGAAAACTAATGTCTCTATTAAGTTTGTGTTTTCTGCGTCTATTTATTATTTCTTCCTCTATATCCAATAATAATTATTGGTTATCAGGTGGATATCATAAAATTGCAGTAATATAATTGTGTTATAAATTATATATAGAATAACCACAAACTCACACCTCTCTGCTGCTATGAAAGGGTATCAGTAAGTGTTTGCCGATTTAATAATAAGATGGTGGCTGTTATGATGAAGTGTCTATTCAGTACCGGATAAGATTGTTGATGGTTCGAATCTTATCATGTACAGAGTGAGTGTGTTACTTATTATAGGAACGTAGATCAACTATTTTCGGTATAGATTATAGATAAAGATATCTATATAACGGATTTAGTTTGAAAGGTAGTACGTATATACTGCCTATGTTTGTGTAAGGTATAGATGGATATACACTAAAACATGCTTCTATTAATCTATGTATATTTGTATAAAAGTGCATATATATATGTATATAGAGAGAGAGAGTGAGGGGAGAGGGAAGGGAGAGAGAGGAAAAGTTACATAGATAAATTTGTTTATATAATAAATATATAAGTATGATATATATATATATATATGTATGTAAATGTATATTTCTCTTTGCATATATATACATAATATGTATATATCTTTTCGATTTTATGCATATATATATATATATATATATATTATATATATATATATATAAAGTATATGTATATTTATATACGAATATATGTCTCTGTGTATATTTGTGTGTGTGTGTGTGTGCGTACATACATGTCATCCGGAATTGAGTGCTACTGGCAACATATAATCCAGTACAACCTGTTGCATGGTCGAATAAAGTGGCAGCCCCATCTGACTTGCTTGGTGAGGGGGTTGATTATTGGACACCATGCAGGATGAACATTATGACCCATCAAAGAGCAAAGGAATTCATGATTAGTAAACGGCCACCCAAATATATGTGTAAATATGTATATATCCTTTTTTTTCATATTCTTATTGCATAAAGGGAATGTTTTTAATCTGACCAGAGGAAAATCCAAAACGAAGGTTTTTAATTCACTCGTTAGGGGACAATTATACACTGACGATTGTGAATTAGTCAGTCATTCTGAAACAGGTCTGCAACCTCTTGTATCTGCATTTGACTCAGCTTGTGGTGATTCGAGCTTAACCATGAAATTGAAAAATAAAACAGTTGTAATGTATCAATCTGTATGCGGTACTGTTTGCACCCCCACCTAAAATTTTTGTTAAGGGTAAGATAATTGAGGGAGTTAATTCTTTCAACTACCTTGGAAGCTCTGTACAAAATGATAGACTATTAGACACAGAAATACATTTGTGAATTCAGTTAAAATTATTCCTTATGAATGAATGATATATAATTATGGATCACAGATAACACCTAAAGACACAGAATATTATATATTGGAAGTTATGAATAATAATTAATGTTACGGAGTGCAGTTATCTGTGATGTTTTAAGTATCTTTCAGTTATTGTGTTCAGTTTAGAAGTCGTGTAATAAGAGGAAAACGAGTCAACCTAGCATACTGGTTAATATATTTCACTCACGATAATGAGACGAGGTTTCGATTCCTGGACTAGTCAGTAAGCTGTAATCTTGAAAAAAACAAAACAAAAAATAAGTACTTCATTTCCGTTTGCTCCATTCCACACAGCCACATCTGGGTTCCAAAAACATCTGTGAATTTAGCCCCGCAACGGACCGACAACACATTTTGAAGATAGGGGTATCTTAATCGCAGCCTCTCATTCATAAACCTCATGGAAACCGAACAGAGCTCCGACCATACGAATTCTAGGGTTCCTTGAAAAAAAAAAGCAATTCGAATGCAAGCTTAGTAGATTAGTAGATATCGTCAACCAACAATTTGAATGCCGTTTTTCATTTTGGTGAACCTTTTTCCAGTCATAATTGATATTCACCACAGCATAGCTATTGGCGTAAAAAGTAGTCGTGGCTAGATGCCATACGAATTTGATGTGTTGTATAAATGCAGAAATAATAATTTTAGTTATGTCTACGTACGTAAATAATAATTCTTTCAAATGTTGTCTCTAGGCCATCAAATTTAGTGGTAGTAGATAAGTTTATGCCATCAGGTCCAGTTCTTGACTATTATTTCATGTTATCGACAAGTTCACTTCGGCAGAATTTGAACTCGGAAAGTCATGGGTCGGAAAAAATTACTGCTTTTAATTTTGTCGGATATGATTCAGCTAACTCGCCACCATTATCTAATTAATAACGATAATTATTATGAGAATTTGCATTAAT
>NC_043017.1:1485098-1520098 GCF_006345805.1 Octopus sinensis | reverse complement strand
CTCTCACTCTGTTGTCTATTTCTCTCATTCTTTCTCTCTCATTCTCTCTATATATTTCCCATTCAATACAACTCGCTTTCCCTCAGTATCTCTAAATCTTTGTTCATATCTCATATATTCCAGTATTTTTTGTCTCTCTCTCTCTCTCTCTCTCTCTCTCTCTTTCTGTCTTTCTTACAATCTTATCGTCTTTCTTCCATATTCATCTGTTCTCTCTTTCACTCTCTCAATTACCTTTATTATCCATTATTTTAAAAACCAAAACCCCCACATCCACCACCACCACCGCCACCGACACCACCATCACAGCTACCATTCCTAACCATTCCCTGTCATCATACGTCTCAATTTGTATCAAGAGATTTATCAGCTGCCGTAATAATGCCTCCAATCAGTTTATTTTCTAATCTGCGATATCATTGAAAACAGTCCGCCATTATCAAGCCTCGTTATTGACGACAGCCTTTGTTCTTCGCTTATTGTTATTCATTTTGTTACTATGTGTTATACACCCTTCATTGTTCTGTTGTTACTCATACTACACTTGTTGTTGTTGTTGTTGCTGTCGTCATCATCATCATCGTCGTCATCTTCATCACGCTTTTCATCATTACATCATCATTACATCATCATCACCACCACCATCATTATCATCATTATCATCATCATCATCATTATTATTGATATTATTATTATTGTTAATATTATTATTATTATTATTTTATCATTATTATTATTATTATTATTATTATTATTATTACTATTCTTCTTATTATTATTGTTGTTATTATTATTATTGAGGGAGCAGTGCATGCCATCAAAATGACACTGGAGTACAAATATACGAAGCCCAATACATCCATCATGACTACTCGTCTAATAAGTATTATTGTTGTTGTTATTATTATTATTATTATTATTATTATTATTATTATTATTATTATTATTGATGAAAATAATATTGTCACATCTAAATTAGACAAAGGATCATTACCATGTTCATACTCGTCTACCACCCCGCTTTTAGCATCAACGCCATCGACATTAACATCACGACCATACGCAACATCGTCGTCATTATCATCGTTGTGGTCGTCGTATTCACCACAATCATCATCATCAACATCATCATCATCATCATCATCATCATCATCATCATCTTCATCATCATCTTCATCATCATCATCATCATCGTCATTATCGTCATCATTGTCGATCGATATCTACCTCTGTCCTCCACATCTCATCATATGTAATCCGCCACATAAATTTTAACCTGCCCTGATGCACCTCACTTCATTTGGGCACCTTATGGTAAATAGAAAACACCATCATCACCATCATCATCACATGGAAAACACCATCATCATCAGCATCTCTATCAATATCATCACCATCATCATCATCGCCGTCGTCATCGTCGTCGTCATCGTCGTTGTCATCACCAACAACATCATCATCATCATCATCATCATCATCATCATCAGCTCCACCACCTCCACCACCACCACCACCACCACCACACCATCACCACCACTACCATCAACAGCTTTATATTGTCCGAATTAAGATTATCCTCAACATCTGAAATTTTGCTCGTCGTCGCGTTTTTCCTGCGAGTCAGCGTGTCCCTACCCACCACCACCATCACCATCACCATCATCATCATCCCAACGGCTAACAACACCACCACCACCACCACCGCCACCTCCAACACAATTTCCACCACTACTGCTACCATCACCACCATCATCACTAACCACCACAACACCACCAACAACACCACCAACAACAGCAACAACAACACCAGAAGCGCCACCAACACCATCAACATTATCAATATCTTCAGATTCGTTGGAGTCTTTGTTGTTGATCCTTTCGTCGAGAGTTATACAGCTTTTTTTTTTTTTTTTTGCAGTTGTCATGGTTATTGTGATTCATCCTACGGTTGCCTTTGTGTATAAACTTACCGTTGTTCCTGTTGTTGCTGGCGGCGATGGCGGCAGGGGCATCGGGGGGAGTCGGTGGCGCTAGTGGTAGTGGCGATGGAATCGCTAGGATTTATTCAGGTATCCAAAATGTTTGCTGTTTACTTTTCCCTGTGGATGTTCTGCTGTGACATTTCAGGCAATAAAAAAAATGTATGCGGCCATACTGGAGCACCGCCTTTAGTCGATCAAATCGCCCCCGGTCTATCTTGCTGAACCGCTAAGTTACGGGGACCTAAAGTCACCAGTATCTGTTGTCAAGCGATGTTTGGGGAGACAAATACAAACACACAAATGTATCTTTATCTTATATTAAACTTTTAATACTTTTTGATAGTTATATAAGTTAAATAAATAAATAAATAAATAAATAATAATAATAATATATATATATATATTTAAATTTATAAGATTTTTAAAAATCTTAACTTTAATTTAAATATTTTAATTTGGAATTTTAAATTTATATTTTTTATATATTTTATTAATTAATTTTATTTCTATGTATTGGCTTATGATTTTCACTCTTTGATTTGCCTAATAGTGGTTTTATCTCTAATTAAATATAATATATATATATATATATATATATATATATATATGTATGACGGGCTTCTTTCAGTTTCCGCCTACCAAATCCACTCACAAGGCTTTGGTCAGCCCGAGGCTATAGTACATGGCACTTGCCCATGGTGCCACGCAGTGGGACTGAACCCGGAACCATGTGGTTGGTAAGCAAGCTACTTATCACACAGCCACTCTGCATTAAAACACAATGCATCGTCTGGGCGAGGAATGGAAACTACGCCGTGGTGATTGCGAGAGAGGTACACATGCTAGCATGTCACGTTTTTTCCATATTTATCATATCCACACTTTTTATAATTCTCATAAGAACCTTCTTCCGTACTATAACAAATGTTGCCCTCTAAAATAAGACATCCAGTTTGCAAGCTTATGTTTCCAGTTGTCAACCTTTCCTATATTAAGTCGTATAAATCATATATAAACAAGATTTACCTTTCCACAGTACGTAGGCAGTCTTTTTATTAATTCGAATTCTCGTGGCAGCCATTTTAAATCTGTGAGCGCTTATTTCCGTACTTTATATCCGACAGTTCCTTTGTGATGGATGTCAGGGTGTGTTCAACAAATATCAAGTTTTATACTAAAAACAGATATCTGAAAATAAACAGCAGAATAAGAATGAGAAGACATGAAAACGAAAGTTCGGAGTAAGAAATTCAATGTTTGAAGAGAAGAGAGACGGAGAAAAAGAGAGATAATCCCTGTCGTTTTGTGCACCGTATTCTTAGTTGGGAGAATGGTAGAATAATCCACGATAATACTATGATATATCGTATATGTGTATATAGATGTATATGTGTGTGTGTGTGTATGTGCTTGTGTGTGTTTCAGTGTGTTTTTTTTTGTCTGTATGTCTGTCTTTGTCGGTGTGTGTGTATAAATATACATACTATACATACGGACTACACCTGTTCTTATAATCAGGTAGAGACATATATAAACATATATATGTGTGTGTGATATATATATATATATATATATATATATATATATATATATATACATACATATATACGTGCACAAACACACACACACACACATATATATATATATAATATCTACACCCACCAATGTATGTGGTTGCTTGTACACTTAGGTATGCAAATATTTTCTAAAAATTTGTAGACAGAAATCCGCAAGTGTATCTTTGTATGTGTGTATATACATATGTATACACACACACACACACATTTATATATATATATATATATGTACATATGTATATGTATATAAATATATGTGGTGTGTGTGTGTGTGTGTGTGTGTGTGTGTGTGTGTGTGTGTGTGTCTGTATATACATATATAACAGGGGTGTGGGCAATGTGAACATAAAAGTTTTAGAGTGTAACTAAATGTTAAAGTTCCTTGTCAGATTCTCTGAGCTTCTTCCGCAAGAGTATGTGTAGAAGTATGTGTTATATTCTCATTCCATTCACAGGCAGGAGCACAAACACGCACACTAGTGATCACATAAACACATACACACACGCACGCACAGCTAAAGACGCACACACACAACTAAACACACACATATATACATTACCACTCTCATACGACAACACTTATGCATACCACCTAACTATATTTCGTCACAAGATGTTTGGTTTACTCTGGATTTACTATCAAGGCAATTAGTAAGACAGAATTCGGTGCTGGTTAAATCGTAGAAATTCTCCGATTCTCACTAATAACTCCTGAGAGTTTCCTGAAGTATGACAAGACGCCGAATCCTGTTACTACAAATACGGCTTTCGAGTGGCAACCCTCTCCAACCAATGATTGATCATTTTCCAACAGCTTCGCGTAGCTGTCTGATTTGAGCCTAAGACCTTAATCGAAAATGTGTTGCATTAGATCACCCTCAAGAGAGAGACTCACAAGAATTATTACCCATTCGGGGAACTTGGTTTTTATAATAAGTGGGAAATCATATGAATTTCAGTCAGACCGCCTGTGTTTTAGGGTTTTGTACGACTGGCCTTGTCAGAAGTTATTTTCCTCGACAGAGTATCAAATATTGCGCGGCTCAGCAGAATGCCATATCTCGTTCATGAGCTATTTTGCCTTCGCCAAGAACCAACTTCTTGGCCTTGGGTGTGAAGGGGTGCCCATTGCGCCTCTTCTAAAACTTGTAGCGAAGGTACTCAATCAGGTATAGCTTCATCCATATCCCTTACCTAAGCCCTCCTTTCTTTGCGTCGATCTCCAATCCCCTTATCCTCGATTTGGAGGATGAATTCCAGTGTTTTAATTGCGTCCACGCAGCAGCTATGTCCCTGCCGGTAACAGTTTCAGCACCTCCCTTGCAAATGTCTATGCCATATCTTACAGCCTTTACAGTTGTCAAAGATCATTGGGCCACAGTTTCGATTCAAGCATTTTGTTACCCAACAAGAATCGTCATCTTACTCCTGTAATCTTTCCCAGTATTCAAAGGGTTTATCGTCTTTTATGTCGGCTAAGTCTCAACATTTGAATACTGGGAAAGATTACAGGAGTAAGATGACGATTCTTGATGGGTAACAAAATGCTTGAATCGAAACTGTGGCCCAATGATCTTGTACCCGTTACAATGCCGTTGACTATTCACCAAAACATCAAGCTCTTCCTAAGAGAAGAGAAGCAGATGTTAAACTTACCTCATTCTATGCTGTATATGTCAATAAACTGTATATACATACATGCATACTTACACGCATATATACACAGATATATACGTGCATACACACACACATGCTCAAACACACACGCATCCGCACATACACCCACGCACATTTATATGCATATCGATATATATATAGTTTTTGCAGAATATATATAGATAGCTACGTAGATATGTGCATATAATGTATATATGTCGAAGGTATATACCATAGTGTATTTATGTGTGTGTATCGTATCAATAAATAAATATATATAAATCTATATATATGTGTGTATATATATATATCTAAAAAAAAATATATATATTATATATATATAAATATATTATACATATATAGATATTTACTTATATATATACATATATATATAGAGATGTATATAATATATATGATATATATATATATATATATATATTATATATATATATATATAGATGTATATATATAATATAAATACACGCACACACATTTACATATATATGTATGTATACATATACGTACATATGTATGTAGATATTTGTGAGGAGTGTGTGGGTGTGTTTGTGTGTGTGTGTGTGTGTGTGTGTGTGTGTGTGTGTGTGTGTGTGTGTGTGTGTGTATGTGTGTGTGTGTACACATGTTTTCGTGCATTTCAAAATCTTGAACAGTTCTTGTTTAACTTCAAAACAAAGGTCAGAACCATAAAAATTATCAGAAAAATCTCTCAACAGATTCTTCTGATAATTCGAGTTCAACGCGAATTATGTTGGCAGAAAGATTAATGAGCTGATTGGTTTGAATGTCGAGGAATGTGAAAGCTAGTGAAACTGTTCATCGAGCTTTTAAATTTTCTCCTTGCCTTAGTTTGTTAAACAACGTTTTTGCGCCGACCAGACAGAAGCAAGTGCAACATTTCGTTAGAGCATTGTTTAAAATATTTGGCAAAATGTGTTCCAATTCGCTGCGCTCTGAGTTCCAATTCCAACCACACCACTCTTTTTCTGTCGTCGTCTGGTTTTGTAAAATTAATCTCTATATATATAAAGCTGAAGTTGTCTGTGTATGGCAGGTTTCGTAACCTTCAACTAACACTATCTCCTCCGAGAACCTGCAGCGCAAGTTGACCAAAGTTGAGAGTATGATAGAATAAGGCTTGCTCTTCCTTCCGTAGACAATAAAATTCAAATCGGACCATGTTAACACCAAAAATTATTTACATCAGAAAGGCGCTTTTTTCTATGAAAGTCCCTACTTTTTACGCTGTTTTTACTGTTGTGTCGCCATTTTCGGTGTATCTCAACCAGAAAAATGTTCACTTAAAGAGAATAACAAGCTACATAATGCAATTCTTTTACTTTTAAAAAATTCCAATTCTAAAGAGTCGAAACAAACCCGAGCAACGCCGGGCGATACTGCTAGTATGAAATAAAATAAAATAAAATAAAAAAAAACAATCTGGTTCGGTGGATTTCAGGAATTCCATGAAATAGCGTCCAGATATCAAGATGTCTGCTGATTTTGAATCTGAGTCTTTACATTTTGTGTTCAAATCCCATTATCGACAAATCAGATCGTAGAATTAATCGTTTTCCTTCTTATTATCACCACCAGATATCTAGAGATACATTTAGCAGAATTTAATACGTTGCAAGAATTTGCGCCATGCCTCCTGCAAGAAGATACGTGCCTCGTGCCTTCCGGTGTGTCTCGAAGGTCCTTGTAACCTTCCATGCAGACTGCTTTCGTTTGTGATTATAAAGGAAGAAACAAATCAGCCATATAATAATATTTAATTCCCTCAGATACAGTTGTTTTATCGATCTTCTTTTTTCCTGACACCCTTTCACAGTTCGGTAAAAATTGCATTAAGTGAAATATTTTGCACTATCCGATTCTCCAGACACAGAGACACAGGGACACAAGATGGCTACAGCCACAGGCAGAAACTCACGCATTTATGTACATAATGCATGTGTGTGTATGTGTGTGTTTAGAGAGAGAGAGAGAGAGAGGAGAGGAGAGAGAGAGAGAGAGAGAGAGAGAGAGAGAGAGAGAAGGAAAGAGAGTATGACAGAAACCATATGAGAGGATTATATTAATTTTTGTGTGAATCGCTGCATACCTTCAGATGTTGCAAGTGGGCTGGTTCGTTACAAGAACATGGTTTTACATTTTACGTGCTTTGTGTGTATATTATATATATATATATATATTATAGATATATATATATATATATATATATATATATATACATACATATATATATATATGTGTGTGTGATATATTTATAGATATATATTATATATAAATATATAATATATATGTATGATATATATTTATATAATGTATATTATGCGTATATATATATATATATATATATATATATATATATATATATATATATATATATATATACGCAATTGAGAGAGGGCTTCCAACAGTCTCCGAGGAGAAATAATAGGTTCCTGGACTATATGAGAGAACATTTAAATGCCTTGCATCAGATGTGAACACGAAGTCAGGTGGCTGCAAAGAGGAAGTCTAAAGCTACACATCCATGCTTGCTTTGTTCAATATTTCTGCTAAAAACATCTATGATGAGCCAAAGATTTTCTGATAAAATGTAATTTAGAATGATCTGACCTTCCTTTTGAAGATAGATTGTGAAGGTTCAAGATATTCAAGAGTACAGCAATATAGACACAACTATCCATTTTACGAAAATGTGGTCTTTTCATGTTTATTTTTATATTTTTGCTGTCTTTTGATATGCGATTTTTTTTCTTTATATTTCAAGCTAGACTGAACGTTTGTTATTACATACGTCGAATCTGTTGCATTATAGAACATAAGAAGAGAAAATGAATAAATATATAAATAAAGCAACAAAACAACAACGCCTAATATGAAACACAGCATACAGTAAACAAGGAATACCTTTTATACAATGGTAACAGGTACAGATACGTACGTGAGTGGGTGTTTATGAGAGAAAATATATGTATGTATATTTGTGAGGTTGTCTGTATATATATATATGCATATATACATGTATATATACATATATAAATATATACATGTATATATATATATATATATATATATATATATATATATATATATATTTATACATATATAAATATATATATATTACGTACATATACGCATATACATATATATATATATATATATATATATATATATATATATATATATGTGGTGTGTGTGTGTATGTGTGTGTGTGTATAGGGCGATTATAAGAAAATAAGTTATAGGCATGTAAATAAATACATTAAAATGTGTTTTTAATATATATATGTATATATATATAATTTATATATATATATATATATATATATACATATATATATATATAATAATATGTATATAGACACACAATCAGTCGTATTCAAATGAATGCTTTCGCGTGTATGTGCGTCTGTGATTATGTGTGCGTGTGTGCGTGTGTGCGTGTGCTGACATATATTTTCCTATTTGTTTATACGTATGTACGTATACATATAGAAATGATGATGCCTACATACATACATACCTACACACATACATATATACATACACACACATATACACATATGTAAAAAGGGGTAATAATAAGTAATACATGCTACGTATTGGTGATTCTTGACAAATTGCCAAAACAAACAACTATCTAGATATATTTAAAAAGAAAAATGGCAAACAATTATTTACTAGATAAGACCAATGAATTCAATATAAAATAGAGACCCCCCCGCCACATCAAACAAACAAATACACATAGAAACAAAGAAACAAATAAAGAACCACATAAGTGGAATACTAAGCAATCGAGAACATCAACGTTCGATCAGGTTTTCTAAAGCCTTTGTGTAATCGATTCTCCTATACATATTCGAAATTCATGAAGAAGAATCGATTGAAAATATCGATGGTACGTCGATGGCGGAGAGAAAAAAAGATAAAAGAAACAAAAAAAATTCGTTGGAAGAAATACGAAAGTGAATACATTCGATAGGTGTAGATGATAGATATGTTATCACATAATACGAAGGACTATGATGTTGGTGATGATGATCTCAATGATAATAATGATAATGATAATAATAATGATAATAATAATAATAATAATTATAATAATAATAATAATAATAATAATAATAATAATAATAATAATAATTAATAATAATAATTATAATAGTAATAATAATAATAATAATAATATATTTCTTTAGTGCCCACAGGGGGGGGGGCTAAAATAAGAAGGGACAAACAAGGACAGACAAAAGTATTAAGTCGATTACATCGACACCAGTTGCCTTTCATCCTTTCGGGGTCGATAAATTAAGTACCAGCTTACGCACTGGGGTCGATGTAATCGACTGAATCCGTTTGTCTGTCCTTGTGTGTCCCCTCTGTGTTTAGCCCCTTAGAAACAGATGGTGGTGGTGCTATCGCTTTCCTGTTGTTGTTGTTGTTGTTGTTTTATTTGAACTGTTGCCATTACTATTTGTGTCTCATAAATTTGGCGGGAAAATTTCTCGTGGAGATACAACTTCGCCTTCAAAATCTCCTCCCTTTATGGTACAACGATGATGATGACGCCATATTCAATTCGTTATCATACCGGACGGAAAAATGCTTAACGGCATATCGTCTGTCTTTTCCATCTGAGTTCAAATTCCGCCGAGGCCGACTTTGCCATCGATATAAACATTATGGTGGAACAGTACCAAGAACGCTGGGATTTCCACATGATGACTGATTACTGTTGGGGCTTGAAAAGAGACATGACATCAACAAGCCAAAACGCGAGAAAGTCTTCTAAAAGAAAATTTTTGCTGGAATGAAAGCTTCATGTCACTTTAATATTTTCTTTTATTTTAAGCCATTTCTATCATTATAATGTAATTTTACAGTAGTTTGAACTGCCTCTATTCATAAAATTTCAAAATAAATATGAACCCATGACTTAATTGTTTATTCCAAAGTTGAAATATCTGGAAAAGGCTGTTGACAGGAATCAGAACCTAACAGAGCCAAACCGAACCAAAATTCTTATTTAAAGCACTCAAACTACTTAGAATTAAGTGTCATATATTATTAAGTAAAATATGTGTTCCCCTGTGCAATATAAACAACAGTGTAGTTATCAGATCAATTAACTTGACAAACCCCATCCCCAAAATTTCTGGCCTTGTGTCTATAGAGGAAAGGATATTTATTATTATTGACTGAGAAATAAGCACACGCTATCAAGGTAGCACTGGGGTACATATACATATATAAAGCCTACAATATCCGTACGATAAGGGTACACCTGGAACTTGCATGACAGCCATATGAGAGCGACAAAGTTATCTCAAAAATAGATGAACTGCGTATGACCGTGCAGGTGGGGTCCAGTTAGTGATATTTTCAGGCTGAACAAACCACCCATGTTTTCTAGGGGACGAATTATTCAAATTCCAACGAATCCTTTTCAGCATATGACTATGGTTCCGCTCGTGATAAGAGATGGAGATATCGTCAGTCACTAAGGGACATGCTCAACACGTTAAGATCAAATAACTGACGGTCAGATTTGCGGTTTTTGAGCGGAATATATTTTTAGTAGGCCATGATAACACTTCCAATCAGTAAACATCGCAGCCAGTGAGAGCCAAGGCATTATTATTATCATTAAAGAAAGCGGCGAGCTGGAAGAATCGTTAGCACGCCGGGTGATATGCTTTGCGCCACTTTACCTATCTGCACGTTCTGAGTTCGAGTGCCGCCGAGGTCGATTTTACCTTTTATCCTTTCGCGATCGATAGATTAAAGTACCAGTGAAACATTGGGATCGACGTAATTGATTCGTCCCCTCCCCGAAAATGTCCGGCCTGTACCTTATTAGACAGAATTATTGTTATTATTGTTTTCTCATACTATAAGTGCAATCGCAGTAGTGTGGTTAGAAACTTTTCACAAAAACGTGTATCCTAGTTCATTACTACTTCTGGGCACCTTTAGAAAACACGTTCTTTCCTCCCACATCCACGATACTAACAATGCTCACTGTCTCTTCAGGCACTTTCGGGTGTCATCAAACGAAAGCAAAATCAATTCAAAGCGCGTTCCGATTAGCGATGTATAACAATATTTGATAGTCTAGTCGATCACAGGGTCACGTGGTATATGCATAGCTCTATAAATGCATATCTATATCTATATATCTATATCTATCTATCTATATATATTTCTATCTATCTATCTATCTATCTATCTATCTATCTATCTATCTTTCCATCTTTCCATCTATCTATCCCCCCTCTCTCTCTCTCTCTCTATCTATATATATATATATATATATATACTTTATTCTTTTATTTGTTTCACTCATTTGACTACACTGATGCTGGAGCACCGCCTTTAGTCGAAACAAATCAATCCCAGGACATTCTTTTGAAGCCTAGTACTTATTCTATCGAGCTATCTTGCCGAACCGCTAAAGTACGGGGATGTAAATACACCACATCAGTTGTCAAGCGGTGTTGAGTAAAACACAAACACACACACACACACACACACACACATATACATATATATGTTTCCGCTTAGCAAATCCGCCCACAATGCATTGGTCGGCCGGAAGCTCTAGTCGAATACATTTGCCCAAGATACCAGGCAGTGCGACTGAACACCGAGCCATGTAGTTGGGAAACAAGCTTACTGGTACACAGTCACGCTGCGCCTATATATGTGTTTGTGTGTATGTGTGCTCGGGCGCGTCTGGGTGTGTATGCGTTGCTTTACTTACGTCCTCGTAACATAGCGGTTCGTGAAAGGAAAGCGATGGGTTAAATACGAAATTTAAGTACCAATAAGTTCCAGTTTTTAAAACTTTAATTATTGGGATCGATATGTTTTATTAAAACCCTTTCATGCGGTGCCCCCAGCATAGATGCGATCCAATAACTGAAGCTCACAGAAGATAATAAGATTAAAAATCTAAATATTACCATTATTAGAAAAATTTATATTCCAAACAACATGAACGAAAATAAGGTTTTTATCAAAATTTTAAACTGAAAAAAGCGACAAAAACTAGAGAAATATTTAAAAGAAGGAAGAAAGTGACATCAGCTGGTGTATAATTTTGACAAATAAAATAATCAATACGAATAGATATCAAAGGGGATTCGCAAACAAACAAGGAATCGATAATAATTTTGCATAGGCGCGTATTAATGTGTGTCTGTTCGAGTCTCTGTATGTATGTGTGAGCGTACCTATATATATATATATATATATATATATATATATAAGATTACAGAGACAAAGAATGAGTGAGAGATAGAGAGAAAGAGAAAAAGAAAGAGCGAGAGAGAGAGACTAAAATACGTGTGGATATAGGTGAATTTGTTTGTTTGTATATGACTACAAATACACACACGCATAAATAATTATATATATACACAGATATATATATGTGTGTGCGTGTAATATACATACATATAAATACATATATAAATATGTACATATATATACATACACACACACACAACCACGCACACACACACATCTGTATATATATATTAACGAATATTCATATATATATATATATATATATATATATGAATATTCACTAATATACAGACTGCAGTATATTTATATCGAACCGAACTAGTAGGATTAAATTGAAAACTATGAAATTGTCTGTATTTAAGCAAACATAATTAAATACATACATACGTGTGTGAATATATATGTACAAGTACGTGTGTACGTATGTATATTTGTATGAATGTAGGTATAAATTATATTCATAGACACAGACACACAGACACACACACACACATACGTATATACATATATCTCATGCGTTGTATAACATACGTTCTTCAGCATATATACGTATTTGTATGAAGCATGCATGCGTATATTGTGGGATGTAAATTTCGAACTTTTCAAACGAGCAAAGTCATTTATAACATCCGATATACAAAGATATACATAAATTGAATAGATAATAAAGAATAATAAAAAAAAACATCAATAAATATGTGAAAACCGACTGCAAAATCAATATGCACAAGTACACACACATACACACACATACACATTTATATATATATATATATATATATATATATATATATATATATATATATATATATATATATATATATAAATTTATATATATATATATATACATATATATATATATATTTATATGTATGTATGTATGTATTATATGATGTATGTATCTATTTTCGTACACGTGTATGTGTATATCGTTAATAAAGACTGCATCTATGCTTTTACAGAGGGAAGCTGATTCATACGAATGCAAAGAACTCGGAATAAATATGGTAAACATTGGAATGGACTCTATGGTAATTACCAAGCCGATATTGTTTTGTTCAGTTCAAAGATACGAACATAGAAGCAGTTTTATAGAATACGTAGTTCATTCGCCAGAGGTAATTATATGTATATACGCGATGAATATGTGGTGAATATGTTGTATGTATGTATGTATGTATGTATGTATGTATGTATGTATGTATGTATGAATTATGTAGACAACTGCATATGTATTCATGTATATATGTCTGCATGTAGGTATGTATTAATATGTGTGTGTTGTTATGTAAGCATGGAACTACTATATATATATATATATATATATAAATAAAATACGCGTACTTTCCATGTGTATGTATGCATGTATATATATATATATATGTACTTATATGCCGGTATATAAACAGGTGTGTGCCTGCGCAAGTGTGTAATTTTGTATAGTACATATCTATATCAATTTCCAGGTGTGTTTAAATGTGACTTAACTCTTTCTTTTTCTATAGATTATCCTCACTCACGCATATTACTACATATAGAAGCATTCGTACACGCATACATAGATGCTCATAAACACACAGACCCATATATATATATATATATATATATATATATATATATATATATATATATATATATATTCCAGCGCACACATCTATATGACTGTGGATACGACTATATATCTATGCTTCGCTTTCATTTATAATTCTCACTCATCACATAAAACATATCGATGTTTTAATATTCGTATAACGTATTAGGCAGCGAGTATGTAGAATAGTTATCGTTCAGAATAACAATGCTTATCGGCATTTCTTCCGATTTTACATTCTGTGTTCAAATCCCTCCGAGGTCTGCTTTGACTTTCGCCCTCTTGGGGACGATAAAATAAGTACCAAGATCAATGGGCGTCATTGTAAATCACTTAATCCTCACCCCCGATCTTGCTGGTTGTGCCAGAATTGGAAAATAATATTTATATCACGGTTTATGCGGAGAGCAGGTAGAATCACTAGCACACCGGAAAAATGTTTCAAGGCATTTCTTCCGCCTAGAGGTAGTGTTTTCAAATTCCACCGATCTGGATAAAATAAGTACCAGTTGAGTACTGGAGTCGATATAATCGACTTGCACATATGTATGTCCACAATTGCTGGCCCTTTGCCAAAATATTCAATCAATATTTATATTCCATATATTCAATATTATATAGGCGTAGGTGTGGCTGTGTGGTAAGTAGCTTGCTTAAGAACTACATGGTTCCGAGTTCAGTCCCACTGCGTAGCACGTTGGACAAGTGTCTTCTACTATAGCCTCGGTCCAACCAAAGCCTTGTGAGTTGATTTAGTAGACGGAAACTCAAAGAAACCCGTCGTATATATGTATATATGTATATGCGTGTTTGTGTTTGTGTGTATGCGTTTGTCCCCCTATATTTATGTGTGTGTATATGTTTGTATGCCTATGTTTGTACCCCTAACGTCGCTTGTTACGACCCCGTAACTTAGCGGTTCGGCAAAAGAGACCGATAGAATAAGTACTAGGCTTACAAAGAATAAGTCTTGGGGTAGATTTGCTCGTCTAAAGGCAGGGCTCCAGCATGGCTACACTCAAATGACTGAAACAAGTAAAAGAGTAAAAGAGTATATATGTACGTATATTATATATACGTGTGCGTGTGTGTGTGTATGTATATATATATACATGTATGCATGCATGTATTTATAAAGGGAGGGGAGAGATACATAGAGAAAGAGAGAGTGAGACTGCATTTTGATTGATCGAGTCCTTGGTTGATTGGTTGATTGAGATATCGTTTCATTACTTAAACGTTGGAAGATTGTAACAAAGGAGAGATAATCGCCGTAGAATAACGCGTTAACACAAAAATTTATATTGGTGCATTAAAATAATTCCAACAGCAAAATGAGAGAAGAGCATAAATTAATTGTTGACAGATAACGCGAAAGTACACTGAGAATGTTAATGCGTGGGTAATGAGACAGAATGGACGGGCAAGTGTTCTAGAAATACAGGAATCTGTAGCAAGAACTGCAACCAACGAACCATTGAAATCTCTATTGTGCTTTCTCTACCACTACGTGATAAATGAGAACCAAACATCTATTTTCGCTCTCGTTCGACACAAACAATTTAAACTTCATGCATTTCTGTATTTATGTGGTTTTTATTTCTGCCATTTCTTTTACTCTTTGGTCTATTATGTATATACTCACATACATACATACATACATATATATATATATATATATGCATTTATGCGTATATATGTCTCTATACGTATAGATGTGTTCGTGCCTCGTACAACGCTTAAAAAACAAAAAAATATAGATACTATATTAATTATATATTACCTGTTCTGTTACTATTAGTTTTGATACGCGTTTCTTTGGACCCTTTCACATACTAATGGCTAACGGTTTTGCCTAGCAAACCCTAAAGTTTCTGGTCCAAACACAAAGGACTAAAGCATTAAAGGAATGCACACATACGTAAATATACACATGTATATATGTATATAAATATGTATACGCTAATATATGTATTCATATATGCATGTACTCCCTATATATAATTCTTTATGCATTCAGTACACACATAATCGCACGCAACAAAAAATCAAAATGACTGAATATAACTACATAACCTTCCTATACATTATGGCCGCGTATGGCTTAGTGGTTAGGGTGTTGAACTCATTATCGTAAGAATCTGGTTTCGATTCCTGGATCGGACGACGTGTTGTAATGTTGAGGAAAACACAACATTTCACGTGGCTCCAGTTCGTTCAGTGGGCAAACGTGAGTAAACGTGCAACGCATCGGCGTCCTATCCAGGTGGGAAATACATACGAGACGAAACTGGGAAACAGGCCTTGGTGAGTCGGTATCACGCGAACAGGTAACTTCACCTTTATCTTTACCTATACATTGCTGCAAAGGAATTTTCATTGTACACAAAAGAACCAACTATGTGAAGCCAGCAGTGGTTAACGAAATATTCCTAAACGTATAATCTATTACATTGAATGCTTTTAACTATAACTGAGGTGTGAAACACGGTAGCTTTCTACGGAGACAAAATGGCCAACATTGAAGTAACTTATTATAAAGATCACCATTTGCCATGAATGACCATGGGATTGCACCTAGAAATTTACCCAGAGAGGCACAAGTCCGGGCAAGTTTGTTATTTGAAGAGCAGCAGTTGACCATGAATAACATGCTACGTGTGTATGTATGTGCATGTGTGTGTGAGTGTGTATATAAATGTGCTTCCGTGTGTAGGTGTTTGTGGTCTTTTGTATATATGTGTGAGTGTGTGAGGGTGTATGACCTATGTCAGTAAATGTGGCAATTGTGAGATTATCAAACGTGTTGGTATCTGGATAGATAGATAGATAGATAGATAGATAGATAGATAGATAGATAGATAGATAGATAGATAGATAGATAGATAGATAGATAGATATGGTCCAAAATAAAGAAAACGCAAGGACGATATGAAAGAACAAGAAACAGAATATATCAGATTGATAAACAGGAGAAATGGATGTAATTTGTAACGTTTCGAGCATACGCTCTCCTACGGAGAAAAATAGGTAGGGCGAGAAAAAGATGGCGGGGAAAAAATTTACCTAAGCTAAATACTCAAAACATGCTTAAATATCAATGTGAAAGAAGTTGGCTTAAGTCTAGGGTGACCTAGCATTTGTGTATATGTGTATGTGTGTGTTTATGTATTTGTGTGTGCATGCACGCAAGCACTGGTGTATGAAGCAAATGTGTGAGTTTGTTGATGTGTACTAGGGCGGAGGCGCGAGTGCGTGTATGAAACCACTATGTTCGCGCCACTGTGTGAGCATAGGAGTGTGTGTGCATGTGTAGGTGAGTACATATATGCGTGTGTATGCGCCAATGCGTCCTTGTCCACTCGGCGTCTTTGTGGGTAGTGGTGCACGTTAGTGTGGACGGTTTTGTTTCAGCGTTTCTTGTGCGAACACATGAATGTAAATAGGACAAACAAAATAATTGTCGAATCAAAGATAGAGGAATCAAAAATATATGTTAAATAAGATATTTATAGGTAATCACGGCTGTCTGAGGATCGGTAACTTGAAACTCTGAAAAATAAACTATGAAATTTTTTCACATTTTATTTATAATGTGAAATATTGAATATACAAATTGTTTGGTTACATACTATACTCTTACATCATGTATACGTATATTATATACACCTACATACAAGGCGGCGTGGTAGCAGAATCGTTAGCACCCAGGGCAAAATGCTTAGGAGCATTTCATCTACTGTTACGTTCTGAGTTCAAATTCCGCCGAGGTCTACTTTTGCCATTCATTCTTTCGATGTCGAGAAATATATTGGGGAGATGGTAATTAACCAAGGTGTGTGGGTTAATTGTCCTAGGGTTTGTTGTCGTCGGGGGAATTGTCCCATGGGGGGTGGGTTAATTGTCCTGAAACATTTTATGGTGTATGTTTTTTTGTATTTTGTCCTGTAATTGTCTCTCGTGTGTTTACGTATTTTCAATCGTTAGTGTTGTCCTTTACTTAATATATATAGTTTTATGTATATATATCTAATTCTATATTTACATGTTTAATTATATCATAGGAAATCATATGTATGTACATATACATACATACATTTTCATATAACGTATGTTATATAAATAAACATTGAATATTGAATCATAAAATATATATGTATGTATATCTGTGTGTATGTATGCTATTCATTTATAAGGCTATACAAACGACATATATATATATGTGCATATATAGAAGCACATGTATATATATCTGTAGGTGCACGCGCGAGTGTGTGTGCATGTGTATTGTGCATAGATGAATTAGTTTATAATAAATTATTCATTTCTGTTCCTCTGAAATACAAGATATGGTATCTTAAGTGAATCTAACTTCAAGTATCACGCAGGTGATAATGGGATAAAAATGGAAGAAATCAAGGAATTACTGCTGTAGGCGACACGAAGCGAGGCAGATAAAATTTCATTGTGATAATGTTCTGTGACAAATGAACGGTCGAAATACCACAAGGATATGTTGGTTTTCCGCTTGCTCACGTGAGGTATGATAATAGGAATTCGCGTTATCACAAAAAGGATTTTTTCATGGATTATCAATAGAATGGAAGTCCCATGGTTCAGGTGGAACTGACAGCGAATCAGCTTTTGTAATATATAGTAAACCTAGGTTTTGACTGAGGCATTTTTGACGAAATGTCATGTCCTGGAGTGATAATTTGCTTTATTATCAATTTATAGAGGAAAATAACATTTGGCTCTCTATTTTAGAATTTTTTTTATATATACAACTATGTGTATACGTACATATATACACATACATATGCATTTATGCTTGTATTTCCCTGTATATACATATCAATCTAAATATCTAAATACATACATGACCATATGTATATATATTACATATGCATATATATATATATATATATATATATATATATACATATATATATATGTGTATATATATAAACATATACATATATATATATACATGTATATATGTATATATATATATATCTGTTTACATATACATGTTGACGTAAATGTATATGTACATGTATGTATATATAGATATATATATATATATATATATATATATATATATATATATATATATAAAATATTCAGTATGTATATAAATATATATATATATATATGTGTGTGTACATATAAATACATATATACATATATATGTATGTGTACATATATGTATATATATATATATATATATGTATATATGCATATCCACTCAAGGTAGCATACACTTTTATGTTGCACATTTCGAGGCTGCTTCCTTGTTCAACATTTATACCGTGTATTCTCGTTATACAGATGGGCAAAACAGGAAAACCTGGTGTATTAAGGTATCTGGTTTCTCAGGTGTTTTATGATATAGATGAAGACATAAATTCTAAAAACTGGTGATATGTTCTGATTAGTAAACCATGTAATAGTAATGGGAAATTATATATATATACCTATATATATATATACCTACATATATATATATATATATATATAATATATATATATATTAATATATATATATACATATATACATATAATATACAATATATATATATATATGTATGTATATATACATATTATACATATGTATACATATATAATATATATATATGGTGTGTGTTAGATATAAATACAGATATGCTTATATAGATAGAGATAGATATAGAAATATATAGATCTATACAAATATAGAGATGTATGTATGTATGCATGCAGATATATATATATATATATATATATATATATATATATGTGTTGAGTTTGATCTGAGAACATAATCTTTTGTGGTGAATGGCGATTTGACGTCTATATCTAGCATGTTGACTGTCCACTTTTCGTGTTCAGTCCTTAATTGGTATATATATATATATATATATAATATATATATATTCTCTTTATGTGGTGCCGCAATTACGAAATTCTATTCTATGGTTGCAAAAAAAAAAGTAGTGCCTGAATGTCGAATGGAAATTGCATCGAATCTGTATGACCAATTCTATGGTTTATGGGGCTATAGAAATATCTTCAGCCAGAGAAGGCGTTTCATATTATATGTTTTATTTAAATCGCTAGATTCTATGCTGTATTGTATACGAAAATTGTGGGGTTAGAAAAACGGTCTTTGTATATGACTGTGATATTCGTGCATTTGCGAATCAGGTTTAATATTCGTATAGATAATATATAGCATATTTATGTATATATCAATAAATGTGAGTGCCTGTCTGTGAATGCTTACGTATAAATTTCTGTACATACACACAAGTACACACGCCCCCACGATCACTTATGCGCATATATACACATATATATTTAGATATACGTACGTTCGTATTTCAGTATGTGTGTGCGCGGGTGTGTATGAAAGTATTTGCTTCTAAGAGCTCCCAAACAGTATGACCGCACCTTCGATCGTTGTATGCACATTCACTTAAATCTTATTCCTTTATGTACTAGAATACATTACTGTACGTATCAGCGTCAGGTACTATATACTTATACAGGTGTTCGTGATTATTCATCAGGCGTTTAGAGATATACAACTATAATTTATACACTCACAGGAGCACACATATACACACACGAACACGCATGTGTATGTATCAATATATCTATATATATGAACCTATTCATACACACACACATATATATACATATATAAATATAAATATATATATATAAGTATATATACACACACACACACACACACATATATATATATATATATATATATATATATATATATAGATATATGTCGAATACATATACGTATCACGCATGTACATACTCATGAATATATTTGAATATATATATATATATACATATATAAACACACCATATGTGTGTGTATGTATTTATACGAACACACATATGTATATATATATATATATACATATATACATACATACATGCATACACACACACACCACACACACACACACATATATATATATATATATATAATATATATATATATATATATAGTCCAGAGAATAAAAGAAATGCTATCAAAGTATTGCCACAGATATGCAGAAATACGCGATGTATGAATTGCTTGTGCGTAACGAGAACGATAATAGACGTTTGTTCAACATTTATCACGTAGAGGTAGTGAAAACACAATAGCGATTTTAATGGTTGGTTGGTTGCAGTTCTTGCTACAAATTCGTGCATTTCGAGAACACTGTGTCTCTCCATTCCATCTCATTAGCCATACACTAACTTTCGCTGTGTACTTTCATGCTGCCTGTCAACAATAAATTCATGCTCTTCTCTCGTGTCTTTATTGGAATTATTTTAATGCAGCAATATAAATTTTAGTGTTATCGCGTCACTGTATGACAATTATCTCTTCTTTGTTAGAACTCTCTAATGTTTAATTATTCACACAATATATCAACCGATCAATCAGCGATACAATCAATCAATCAGTCAATGAATCAATCAATAATAACAGTGTAATAATTGCCTCTCTTTACTGTACGTCCTCCTGTGTGTATCTCTCGCCATGTGTGTACTCGCGTGTTTTTGCGTCAGCATATACCGCTATACGCATGTATATCTTTGCGCCTTCGTGCATATATATCTTCTGTTCATCACTGAGTGCGAATGTGTGTCTGTGCGTAAGTGTCTGTGTGTGTGCGTGTGTGTGTGCCTATATGTGTATTGTTTACTTTATTTACAATCAAGCCATGGCGCAATTTATTATCCTTTAATTGACATTATTGTGTGGTTATGCATCGGTGTGTGTGTACATATTGATGCTACTATACAATTGTGTAATCCTATATTAATCGATATATATATATATATATATACACATATATATATATATATATATACACATATACGTATGTATTTATATATATGTATATATATATGTGTGTGTGTGTGTGTATGTGTGTGTTTTATATATGCACATGATATATATATACAGATATACAGATAAGCAAAAAAATACATAAACTGATAGATAGATAGAGTTTAGTAACTTAGCTAGACATAGAAATACATAACTAAATAGAGATACATAGTGGGAGACATATCTTTACATATATATATATGCATATATATATATGTTTATATGCATGTTTATATATATATGTGTATACATATATATATATATATATATATATATATATATATATATATATATATATTATATAGGTATGTATGTATGCTGTGTAATTAGATAGATAAATATATTGATAGTTATAGATATAATAAATAAATAAATAATATATATGCATGGAAATCAATAAATCGATATGTTATTTATCACAAGAAAGCCTGGTGACCAACAGGCAGTCGCCCCACTTTGTTTGAGAAGGAATATTTGTCAATAGGTGATCAACAATGGTAGGTCATTAGCGCCGTTGTCTCACTTATACTTTCACAAAAACACACACAACCACACACATTCACATACACTCAAATCAAAACTCTTATACACAAACACTCTCATACACAAACACACTCATACGCACACGCACACACACACACATTTATACAAACAATGCAGCCCGGTGTTGCCCGGGTGTTATGACATGCAGACCCATTGAATTATTTATTCCTTTCTTGTGGACAGAATCGTAACACGCGGAGTATGAAGCAAGAAACTCTTCTGTATGAAATTGTTTTTCGGTCATTTTATGATTAACAGCGCTGCAGTTTCCGTCTACCAAATTCAATCTGTAGTTGGTCTAGGGCTATAGCAGAAAACACTTGCCCAAGGTACTATGTAGAGGGGCTAAACATGGGACGATGTGGTTGGGAAGCATTCCTGCAGCTAATATGCTTAGGCGCGCGCGCGCGTGTGTGTGTGTGTGTCTATGAGTGTGAAGTAGCGAAACAAAATCGACCAAGGTGTTGCAAAGAGGGACATATATTTTATGTTAATTTTCTGATCTCATTTGCGTTTCATTTGGGATCATTCTATGACATACACACGGCATACATCGTCCTGCTTTATTTAGAACAACAGGAATATGTGCATAAATTATTTAGATGTGTGAATGTGCTGAGAGATGCAAAGACTATGTCATAGAGATACACTGTATCGTATACGGTGTGTAGATTAATATATATTTTGTGGAATAGAATCTGTATCTTCCATTAAGAATACTTGTTCATATGAGTGTGTCTCTGTGCGTGTGTGTGTCTCTGTGTGTGCCTGCGCTCGTGCGTGCGCGTGTGTATTCATACATAGCTGCCTTTTCCTTGCAGAACTTGTCAACTTCTTGTACGAACAATTGCTCTTTTCTTGCGTGAGATCTGAAATGACTTCTGAGCCCTGAAAGGCATTCGAAGAGCTGATCACAACCACTGCTGCAACGTCTAATTTCAGCGTCGTCTCCATTTTTCGCTTGTTCATTATGAATGGTCGAGCGCCACTTCAATCCTCCACATAGCTTGAAGATGGTTGACAGGCATGGCATTGAAATTGGTCATCCAGAATGAGATTCCAAAGTTCAAGTATCCCTTAACCGCATCGGCTCACAGGTCTCATCAAATGCCAGCTTTCAATTTGCATTCATTTGTGCGTAAGGAAAATTGAAAGGAGAGAGAGAGAGATAGAAACACTCTCGACGCTATTGATATTAATAACATTTTTACAAACTGTTCATTTCGTTTCACGTTGCTTAACTCTGACAAGCTCAAAACCTTTAACACCGATCCAAATTATTAATGTCTGTGTTTGTAAGTGATTCAAGAATTTTGTATCATAATTTAAGGTGCTTCTGATTTGATTTAAAGACTGTTCGATTTTCTTCGGTTCAATATATTTTCTCTTTCTCAATATAAAACAACCGTAACTCTTTTGTTTGGAGACGTATTCATCACCCATAACGATGAGACGGTTTCTTCATATGCATACATACATACATACATACATACATACATACATACATACATATATATATATATATATATATATATATATATATATATATATATATATATATATTATATATATATATGTATGTATGATCGTCCATACAAACATAATTTGCAGAACTGCACGCAAGACATCGACACGAGATGGAATATGTATGCAGTTCTACCTATTACAATTGTAGTTATTTTTCAAACAGGCAAAGGCTACTGCAGTAAATTATTTTACGCAGTGTAATTTCCGGTAATTTAGCGCGCCAAAACGAAGACTTTTGAAAAATAACCACAAGTGTTATAGGTAGAACTACATACGTATTTGACCTCGTGTTGATGTTCCGTATGTAGTTCTGCAAATTATATTTGTATGGACAAGCATACTGAAGATCTACAGATAAATTGCGTAAGTAAAATTACGTAATTTGTTGATAGAAAAACATTTGGTTATGATTAAACTATACTTTTGTTACTTTCATTTGTCTTGCTCGCTTACGTTTCTGGTGTTTGCTAAATTCTTAGGGGTAAGACCATAGCGCATCTTCTTCTAGCGTAATGGTTTCCACACAGTGGTAATTCTCACGTATATATATATATATATATATATACGACAAGTTTCTTTCAGTTTCCGTCTATCAAATACACTCACAAGGCTTTGGCCAGCCCGAGACTAGTAGAAGACAGAAGCACATGGTTCGTAAGCAAGCTACTTACCACACCCCAACTCCTACGCGTATGTTTATATATGTATGATATATTTATTATATATATATATATATATATATATATATATATATATATAGAGAGAGAGAGAGAGAGAGAGAGAGAGATAGATAGATAGATAGATAGATAGATAGATAGATAGATAGATAGATAGATAGATAGATAGATAGATGGATGAATGAAATATCCTTTGATTACAGTTAACACGGAAAATTCAATAAATAGGGTAGCAAAATTCACGCAAGTAACAAGGATTCAGCAACCTATTCAAAGGTGGAAACTCCGGGTTAATGTGTATATATTACTATATATATATATATATACACACACACAAACATATATCCATATATATGTAAGTATATATATCAATGAATGTAAATGTGTGGATGTATCTATACAATATGCTTATTTTCAAACACAAAGAACACATACTTTCAGTATATTCAGTGTAAACCTTGGACAAACATGTTTGTAAACACGAGGAATTCACCAAATCATAGCAGTTTACTGGAATACTTATATAACGGCTAAGTATATACTTATATACACACACAAGTGTGTTTTTTCTATATATAATATATATATATATATTCATACAATAATGTGTGTGCATACATTTATATATGTAAATATGGCAGCATATATATATATATATATATATATATATATATATATATACATACACACGCACACACAAATACGCACACATTTTTATACATCAGCATCAGTGAATTTTTCCATCTCTATCTGTCAGTCTGTGTGAGTGCTTGTGTGTCAGTGTTTTTCCGTGTGTATATGGCCGGGTGTATTTCTGTGGTTTTCTGTATGGGTATTTTTGTAGCGATGTCCTTTTTACCTACGCATGTTTGTTTATCACTTGTGTACAAACGCACATAAAAACATACATAAATACATATACATATATATATCTATGCATATATGTATATATATATATATATAAATACACACACATACGTATACATATATATATATACATATATGCCCTCTAAAACCTATTACTGAAGCAAAAGTATATGTGTGTGTGTGTGTGTGTTTGTGTGTGTACGAGCAGTGAAAGCGAGACCAAACTAAATTTACAATGTTTCGTTATTTACACATTATCTGCTCTAGTCATCTTTTTTTCCATTTTCTAATTATCTCTTCACAACCTATCAGATACAAATATATTACCAGCACTCGCTAGCAATGAACTGTTAATATAAATCCTTCAAACAGCTTAACAACCCCATTATCGCACGGCCACTACAAGCACTATCACCGCCATCTTTGATTCATGTGTATCATTTATGTTTTCTGTTGACGTTGTTTTGTTTGCTCTTTACTGAATTTATTTTTTAAAATTTTAATACGAAATAGAAGTGCGGGTATTTTTACGCTCGGAAAGGCAGTTCAGTTAATTGCTTTTCGATAATGTGTGTGACATATGGCTGTATGTTTGTATGTAAACATAAATTATGCTTATCTTTATATGTATACACACAGATAGAAGGACGGAGTCGCAGGCAGGCAGGCAGAAAGGCAGACAGTGATACAGGCAAATATATAAAGATTTACATACATAGATGGTTGGATAGATAAATGTATAAAGAGATAGATAAGTGGATGGATAAATAGTTAGACAGATAATAGGACAGGTAGATAGATAGATAGTTAGATAGATAGATAGATAGATAGATAGATAGATAGATAGATAGATAGATAGATAGATAATAGATAGATAGATAGATAGATAGGTTGATTACCTTCCTGACTGTAATTTCAAATTTTAATTTGAGCAGCCACCTGTCAGTTGAAAAATCGGATGAAAAGTTGTTTATATACACGCTCACACACTCATACAGACATATATATATATATATAATATATATATATATATATATATATATATATATGTGTATGTGTGTGTGTGTGTGTATGTGTGTGGTGTGCGTGTGTGTGTTTGTCAGTATGTATGGTAATATGTGTTTGTGTGTATTTATATATGTATATATATAGTGTATATATTACATATATATATATATATATATATATATATATATATATTTATACATATATATATGTGTGTGTATTGTGTGTGTGTGTATGTGTAGTTACAAACATTGATACATATGTACCAAAGATTTATGCTTTCTCATTCACCTCACGTGACTCAGTACACAATTTGAATACAACCGATTGTTTATGAAGTAAATACACCCACAATCTTATCGAGAAAAACAATAAATTTCGGATAGAAAAAATCTCCTATATTCCTACATTTCTTGTCAACAGTATAGAAATTATGGCAACCTAGATTAAAGCGGGATGGCGGCTCTTTGGGTCTATTTTAATCTAGAATGTAATCATTTCCCTCTTTCGTTTACAATGAGAAAATGGAATTCGAGTTTATCCTCCCAAACGTTTATGCTCTCCCCATGCGCGAAACGATTTATGACAGACGTGTCTCAGCGATGCGATTAGCGGATTTAAACAGATTATCGATACTGGCAACGATTCCTTGTGACATCTGGATTGATAATTTCACTTTAAGCTGTCCCGCTCCGTAATCCTTAATCCTATAGCCGCCAACGCATTGTCTTTGGAAACAGTTTGATTTTTTGGTGTCTTTTTCTTTTTTCTTTTCCCTTTTACCTCTTCAGATTGAAAATGATAACTCACCCGTAATTGTATTTTCTTTTATTTATTAATTAGGTGATTTGGGTAAATTAAGTAAACTTAATATGACTAATATTTTGATCATCACGTCGAATGTTTGTATTTTGGAGAAAGATGTTTAGAATCTAGAAGCATAATATAGGAAGAAACTTTTTAATCTAACCGTCCAACAATCCGTGCAACCAGATGTCCACCCATCCATGTATCCAGGTATCCACCTATCAATCCATCCACTATTGCTCTCTCCGTCTTTATATTCATCCATCTTCTCCGCCAGTTATATCCTGGTAAGTTCGAGGGAGTGGGTACCTTATCAGAAACAACATATCTTCCATCCCAGAAATAACAGTTATTGAAGGGTTTGCTGGATTCCCAAGTGTGACACACTAAGGTTACCCTATTCGTTATATCCAAACATCTCACTCTTGGTCTACCTCTGTGTCACTTCCTCTTTTGTATGCCTCTTTCTCTCTTTTCCGTCCTCTCACGTGACTGCCTCCAAACTGGTCTTTCCGGCTTGACCGCTGCCATGTTAACACTGTTGTCTTCGTTTGCCGCAAAGGCATTTTTTCAAATACGCCCGCCAAGATAAGTTAAAAATTGTCTGAAGTCGTAAGACATCCGCTGTTTTGTCCTGTTATTACAATTCTTGTTTTTTATTTCTATTTTTTGTTTCTTGTATTTCTATTCGTGTGGCATCCTGTCCTTGTTTCGTATACCATCGATCCTCTTTCCAAGAAATCTAATGCCCGTAGCTTAGTTTTTCTTTGGGGCTGGCCGTATCGGAGCGATATCAGGATTAATCAGCCGAAATTGCTAAGATGATCCGCTTCCCGACTGAAGATTAGAGGCTTCGAATGACCCGTCTATTTTTTTGTGTCGTCTCTTTGTGTGTTTTTGCGTTCTTGTTCCATTTTGTAATTTATATTAATTTCTATACATACATATATATATATTATATATATATATATTATATATATATATATATATATATATATGCACTTTTTGAGTTCAAGTACTGCCGAGGCCAGCTTTGATTTCCATTCATTTATGGTCGATTAATAAAATACTATTCAAGTAGTAGGTTCGACATAATCGACTTGCTTTCTCCTCCACATAAAGTTTTCAGCCTTCAATCCCTACACGGATCGGCGTTCCGTTCAGTCGCAATGTTGTGATCTCGGTGGTTTATACGCCATAGAAAACGGGTAAACGCTTATATGGGTCATAGAGCTGAAAAAGAAAGCAAACAATATCATTTTCATCACTAAGGTGGCGAGCTGGCAGAATCAGTAGCACACCGGGCGAAATGCTAAGTGGCACTTCGTCTTTGCATTGTGAGCTCAAATTCCATCGAGGTCGACTTTCGGCGTCGATAAAATAAGTAGCAGTCAAGCACTGGGGGTCACTGTAATCAATTAGGCCCCTCCCCCGAAATTGCTGGCCTTGTGCCAATAATATTTTGATCACTTGTCGAAAGTTTGAGACCCACATTCAATCAGAAAGAATATTTAATTACTACATGATAGTCTCCACATGAACTCATAGGTGCGTTAGTAAATATTGTGCGTTAGGGAACATTGTGCGTTAGTAAGTTCGTATGTGTGTGCGTGTGAGTGTGTGTATGTGTGTGTATGTGTATGTTTGTGAGAGCGTTGCTGTGCAATTTCGTGTTTGTGTAATTGTATTTATTTGTAAAGACGTTCCTGTAACGGCGTACACATCTTATATTTTGACAGAATATGATTGTGTGAGTGTATGTGTGTGCTTTCGTATATGTGTATCTGTATCTGTGTGTAGAAATGCAGCTTTGTGTCTGCTTCGGTCTATCTATCTGTACGTTTGCAATGGCGTGCATGTGTTTATTGTGACACAGTAACTACACGTTTAAATGTGGGTGTCTCTTTTTCTGCATGTGTGCCACTGTATATTGCAAATGTTTCTATGTAAATGCTTGTCTAAATCTCAGTATATATATTTCTATCGGTGCGTGCTTGTTTTTTTGGGTGCGTTCGCTCTTGTGTGTGTGCAAGTACGTGTGATTATATCTCTATGTAAACTTGAAAGTGGATATGAGTATTAATGTGTGCGTGTGTGTGTGAATGAGACTGTTTTTGTGTATGTGAGATTATGTGTGTATGTATGTACGTATCTGTGTGTTTATGTATAGGTATTAGTAATATATGTAATCGTACACATGTACACATGCATACACGCACATACACACAAACACTCACACATATATATGTAATATATATATATATATATATGTGTATATATATGTATATATTTATATACGCGTGTAGATATAAGTATGGTTACGTGTATATAATGTAGAATATGTCTCAGTAACAATATACGCATGCGTGTGGTTGTGTATGTTTGTGTGCACAGGTGAAGGTTGTTATCCGCTGAATCTAATTCTCGGGTCTTAGGTGACTGTAAGTCTACCACTTATTGTCATTGCTGTTGTTGTTGGTGGTGTTGTTGTTTTCGTTGTTGTTTTTACTGTAGTTGTTGTTCATGATGATGATGACGATACTAATGATAGCGATGAAAATCATGTTAATTGCCATTGATGTTGTTGCTGTTGTAGTTTATTAAATGAAAACGCTATTAATTTGACAGAACAATAAACAGCTAGATACTTAGAGAAGTTTTAATGAAAATGTCACCAATAGGTTCTCACGGAGTCGCACTTGAAGGTTTATTACAATATTCACACTGTTTACACACATTTTAAAATAAATATACACGCGCACTCACAAACACATATACACACATATATAATTATATACACAGAGTGTTGGTGTCCTTTCGAATATCGGATAGATTGCTTTGCAATAATCGTTCTGGTTCTCTACGCTGCGAGGTCAAATGCTTCTAACGACAGCTTTGAGTGCATAATTTCAGACATTGCGAACCATATCTCAGGTCCATTTTTCTGGCTCTTTAGATTTCCTTAATGGGAAATACCGAACAGAGATCTCTCTTTCTCTCTCTGCAGATTCCAAACGGTAACATTACTGATTAAGATGCGCTGAGTAGTGGTTAGAAATAAACGAGCAAGAATTATGTAATATGTCAGAAGCACATTTTAATTAATCCAAAGTTCCTTGATTGCAAGCCACTTCCTAGCCCTGCTGGTGAGTGACACACACACACACACACACATACACACACACATACACACATACGCACGCACACACGCACACACAGATATATAATATAGAGACATACAAATATATATATATATATATATACCTGACTTATACTCATTTGCAGCTATATATTATATATATATATATATATATATATATATATAATATATATTATATTATATATATAGAGAGAGAGAGAGAGAGAGAGAGAGAGAGAGAGAGAAAGGTGTGACTGTGTGGTAAGAAGCTTTATTCCCAACCACATGTTACCGGTTTCATTCCCACTGCGTGGCACTTTGGGTTAGTGTATTCTACTCTAGCCTCGGGCCGGCCAAATCCTTATGAGTGGATTTGGTAGACGGAAACTGAAAAAAGCCGGCTGTGTATACATACATACAGGCAGATACATATATACATACATATACACACTTATATTTTGTACTTTCATCTTTGTAATTGTATTTCATTCTATCTATCTATCCAATACTTTCACCTATTGCCCACAAACGCAATCACATCATCGTCTCTCCCATCATGTGTATAAATACCAACTCAGCGAGCTTTTATTCCTTATCGCTTCTTTAGCTCGGTGAATTAATTTCATAGCAACATGGCTGCGAGATTTGGCAAAGAGATAAACCATTAGGTCGTATCTCTTTTACCTCATGTTTTGTGTTAAAATTAATTGCTTTTGGACCTGTTGTATTATTTATCTATTTCTTTTATTTTGTTTGATTCAGTCGAACAGTATTTTCTGATCGCCATACAATGAGTTGGTGTTATTTGAAAAAAAAAAAAAAATGGGGCAAAAATATACAATATAAAATAAATATCAGAAAAAGATATAAAAAAAAGGGAGGCCGCATTAACAGGTCGATAAATAATAATTAAAGATCTATTCACGAAATTCAATTTTTAACAAATTACTCAAACCAAAAATATAGTAAATATATAAGAATATAAATAAAATCAAAATAGCGGGAAATAAATAGACATAAAATATATATAATACACACGCTTTGTCGATGTTTATCCATACAGAAAAGACCACTAATTCACCTGTATGTGGCTTAAAACAAATAAACATGAGAAAATATTAAAAAAATTTAGTGAAACAAGAGTATGAGGAATATAAAAAGTGCCAACCAATTATACATTGAAAAAAAGATGACTAGAAAACTAAAACGAAAAAATGATAAATAAAAAGTTCTTTTAAATTACTGCCAGTAGGAAACGGTAATAAAATGCTAACAAATATAAAACAAACATCGAATAAAAATATATCAACAACAAAAAGACCACAACATTTAAAATAAAATGAACCAATAAAATAGATTAAATGAATAGCGGCAGGTATGGCTATAAGCTGGCAACTGAGTGGTTTGGGGTTCAAATAACACAGGGCAAGAAATAAAGCAGTGTCTTTTGCACTAGCCACTGTGTGTGTGTGTGTGTGTGTGTGTGTGTGTGTGTGTGTGTGTGTGTGCGTGTGTGTGTGTGCGTGTGTGTGAATTTTAAACAAACTCATAAGCGCCACATCTGCTGGTAATCTGCAGAGAATATAAGAATATATGTATGTGTAGGGAAACTATATATATATATGTATATATATATGCATACATATATATATACATACATATATATGTATGTATGCATGTACATCTTTATTGAGCACCTCATGTATATTTTAGACGCCATATATTTACCTATAAATGTTTGTGATTATACAGGTGTGTGTGTATGTGTGTACATGTCTTAGTGTTTGTGCCACCGACAACGCTTGACAACTGAAGGTGGTCTGTTCACTTGCCCATAACAAAGTGGTTCGGCAAAAGAACCCGATATTTTAAGTATTAGAAATAAAATAATTAGGACTGGTTTCCATATGTTTGACTAAAAGAAAAAAAAAACTTTAAAGTTTGTGCTACAGCATGACCGTAGTCTAATTACTAAAGCAAATAAGCAGATGAAAATAATATAATTGCTTTGTTTATTATGAAAAGAATAAACATGCAAGCAAACCAAGCAATCTGTTGTGTCTGGGGAGAGTCATCTTCTTTTTGTGCCTTTATAATTTAACACATTCACCGGTAAAATTTCCACTAATCAAGACTATTGAAAAAGGTTGGAAGGCGCAAAGAAAATTTTAAGGAAATAAAAATAAGGAATAAGTGGAAATTTTACCGGTGAGTGTGTTACATAATAAGGTACAAAAAGAGAATCACTCTCCCCAGACACAACAGAATATGATTCAACACACAAACTCATATAAAGAATCTTGCAAACGAAATCCAAAAACTATACCAAGATAAGACAAACATGTATACAGTACAAAAAGATAAAAGTTTACTCAGATAAAACGCGAAGAGTGGATTTGACCCCAAATAAGAGGAAGTGATTTTTCTTTCAAAGAAAATCTTTCTTTTCCATACTTTTTGATTCAGGTCTTAAAATTTTAAATTTATTCGTTATTATTTTTTTGTATTTTTAAATCAACGCTCTTATTATTGTCATCATTATTATTATTATTATTATTATTATTATTATTATTATTATTATTATTATTATTATTATTATTATTATTATTGTTATTATTATTGTTGTTGTTGTTGTTGTTGATGATGGTGTTATTATTATGCCCATGTTAGAAATGTTATTTTTTGTAGACATTGGCGTAGTATTAGTTCAAAGTTTTGTTGTTGTACTGCTCTACCACAAACTCCTACCACGATTACTATTATTGCTAATAATAACACTAATGCTACCCCTAACGTTATCTCGGATGAGAGATTCCGTAATTACACTCTCGTGATGGAAGTTAATTTAAGTGATTGTGAACGGTTTTGAAAAGAAATTTTGCAATCAATCCTGCCACAATAAACCAGAACATGTTTTCCTTTATAAGGCAGCTTTATTTTCATTAACTGCGAGAGGGAATGAGAAAGAGCGAAAGAAAGAGATAGTGAGTGAGGGAGAAAGAGATGGAGGAAGAGAGTGAGAATGGAGAGAGAGGGAGAAAATATTATGAGAGAGAACTATAAAGATTTTAGTTGTTCCAGTGAAGCTACTTAGAAATAATTCGTCACACATGTAGGCCATAATTCGTTAAATCCAGAACTTTTACAGTTCCAACAAAGCATATTATTGACGGTCGTTTGAACACGGTAAAAGCTTAATCTCAGATAAAAATCTTCGTGAAACATACGGTGAAATTGCCTAAAACAAAAGTTTTAGATATATTCTATTTACAAATATTGAACCTGGTGGAAACAGCATTAAGATCAATTCTTCTTTAAAACAATATGGTTTAGTGGTTTGTAGTGGTATGAGGAGTTACATGCTTATAGTGGTGTCCCTGATTACAGCCTTGTTATTTATTATTTTTGTTTAGCAAAATTGCACACTCAGCTAAGAGAAGAAAATATCATGGAGGTTAATTAAATATTAGTTCTTAAGAAACGTTAAGGTCGAGAATTCAGGACTGCCAAAATATTTCCAAATGGAACGTTGATGCGCGTTAGTGATTAATCCGAACAATTAGACGGTAAAACGTTGGATATGCTTCAGTCGTATTAGAACCACATCAGACAAATAATAAAAATTCATTGTACTCAAGAAAAACAAGGGAGCCAACTCGGAATGAGTAGGTACAGAGGCTACGTATCAGGGATTGCTGTACACCTTAATTGAACATCCTCAGCAAAAAGTAGTAATTTATTAATGATTAATTATTTGTTAGAAAAGCAACATTGACAACTTAGGATCGAATTTCAAGATACTTGAAAGAACTGGAGTATACATTCAGGATAGATTTAGGCAGATACCAGTACAACCTTTCATAGATTTCGAAGTTACTGAAATCTCCACCAAATATAATCGTATTTGTACAGCAAGATATAATATACATTGTAACCGAAAACATAAAGGATATGCAGTGATAGGTCTGTACAGAATTAATGGCTAAAGAAGAAAATGTGACACAACAACATTTACACTCTCACGTTACCACCACCAGACGCAATATTCCCTCGTTGACTTCGTCACTACGTACAGAGGTCAAATTGGCAACTACATAGTTGTAACTCCTACCAGAAATAGAAGGGAATAACGACATCAGATTTCACTTGAATAAATTAGAAAAAAGAAAAATCAATACATACATGCATATATATATATATATAATATATATATATATATATGTGTGTGTGTCTGTATATCGATCAGGTAATATAATCTTAATATATTATGTCTGTGTTTATCCCTGTGTGAATTAATGCCTTGCAGTTGTTTGAATTTGTTATCTAGAATTTCTTCACATTACTTGAAGCATTCATTTTCAAAAAGACATATACACTACACCATGTATTGAGAA
>NC_043017.1:1460098-1480098 GCF_006345805.1 Octopus sinensis | reverse complement strand
TATTATTATTATTGTTGTTGTTGCTGTTGTTGTTGTTGTTGTTGTTGTTATTATTACATATGCAGAGTAAAATGAGACACTTTTGTGAAGCTGTATAATTTTGTGCCGCATAATGTAAAGAATGTTGTTGCTTAAAGGCGGAACGATGCGCGAAGGTACAAAGTAAACGACAAAATGACAAGAAAACACAAGAAAGTTGCAATCTTATCTTGTAGTTCTATAATTATGGGTGGAGACCTCATCTGCAGTATAATAGGAAAAAAGCTTCTTTATTGAAGCCGTTCTTGTAGATAAATTCAAAACGAGTCAGGAAAAAGCAGGAAGGAAGTGCACGATGCACACTGGTTACCATAGCATCAGAAAATGTGGCCTTCCTCCTACTTCCCTTATACTCCCCCCCCTCGCCACGCACACTTATGAGCAACAAATATTTTCAATCACTAATTTTGCGAATGCCCTGCAGTTCACTTTATATCTTCTCGCATTGTTCCAGCTTTACACTACTTTATATATGTATATATATATATATATGTGTGTGTGTGTGTGTGTGTGTGTGTGTGTGTGCACACACACACACACACATATATGTATATATTATATATATACATATATGTGTGTATATTTATATATATATATGTTTGTGTGTGTGTGTGTTTGTGTATGTATATATATATATATATATATATAATATATATATATATATTATATATATATATATGTATGTATGTATATATATTTATCTACCAGTATATATATATATATAGGTAGATAAATAGATATAGTTTGCTAATGAACTATATGATGAGTACATATTCGTACAAATTGTTGGCTACGGGTCTTCGATATTGGAAAGACTCTAGTATAAAGTTGGCTGGCATTTACAAGGTTTCGCCAAAAATGTATTCCACCGAAGTTTGTTTAATATGTTTGATATCAAGATTATTGCGTGAATCGTCAACTGAGGCTGCATTAATAGATTTATACATTGAAAGGCTTTCGGAAATCTATTCTAAAGAACAAATACACGAACTCACTCGAGCACAGAGACACGTAAGCTAACTAACACACAATCAAAAGGACACATACAGAAGAATACACAAACCGCACATACCCGTGTATATCTAATAATGATAATTATATTACTCTTTCCTCCTATTGCTGCCCCTACAACTACTAAAACAACAACAACAACAACTACTACTGCTACTACTACTACTACTACTACTACTACTACTACTACTACTACTACTACTACTACTACTACTACTACTACTACTACTACTACAGCTAAAACTACTGCTACTACTACTGGTGTGCTATTACTACTACTACTGATAATAATTATGATAATAATAATAATATTACAATTCTATAAGTATATAGATATATGACAGATGTAAATGTGCTAACCCATACACACACACACACGCACACATATATATATATATATATGTATGCATGTATGGAAGTTCGTATAGACAACTATACCTGTATGTGTGTGTGTATGTATATATATATTTATGCATATGCACATATATACACATATATATATATATACATACACACTTATACACACATATGCATACACATATATACTTATATATAAACGTATTTGTAAATGTATGTGCACACAAATCTAGATGTGTTTTATGTGTGTGCATAAGTGTGCGTGTGTGTGTGTCTGTGTGCAATTTAGGCGTAGCTGTGTTGTGAAGAGTTTGCTTACGAACTAAGTGGTTTCAGGTTCAGTCCCACCGTGTGTTACCTTTTGTATTCTACTGGGGCATCAGTTTCAACAGATATTTGTTATTCGATTTCGATTTTTTGTACATCCCTCTCTCTTTCTCTCTCTCACACAACGCACACGCACACTTTCTCTCTCTCTCTCTCTCTCTCTCTCTCTCCTTGTTTATTTCCCTATCTTCCTGACTCTTTATATATACACACACACATATATATATACACACACCTTACAACTTTTCTTTATTATATAGGTATATATATATATATATAGGCATACAGGTATATATAAATACATATATATATATATATACCACACACGCATGTATATATATATATATATGTACACCACACACACATGTATATATATATATATATATATATGTACACCACACACACATGTATATATATATGCATATATTCATTGAATATATACCTAGACCGATAAAGAGATCATTTGATAGTTGAGAGATGGTGCAAAACTATATTTAGTATGCACATACACGTATATGTCCCTGTATATATATATATATATATATATATATATATACATATATGTCTGCGCGTGGGTGTGTGTGTGTTTTAACGCGTGTCTATTCATACGTACTCACATATAAGTATGTCTGTATGCATTAATATTCTTATTTATTTTTATATACACATTCACCATTATACATTTATAGATTACGTTGACTCTACTTATATACGTATGTCTTCGCGACGGCTTACACATACACCTACACAGTAATTTTTCTATAAGAATCAACGAATTGTCAGACTCAATAGAGCGCTTGATAAACTGTTTGGCACTAATCGTTCCATTCGAATGCTCTCTGCCATTAAAAGTACCACCGAACGCGAGTATAACTTACTTTTGATCATTTCGCTGTCGATAAGTGAAGCACAAGCCCACAAATGGACTCTCTCTCTCTCTCTCTTTCTCGATTTGAGGTCTCCTCCCTCTCTCCTTTACTTTTCGACCATGCCACTTGTTGATGCTGCACTCATCACACAATCGGGAAAGTGTTTGATAAGGGTTTTATGAACAGTCCCACACATATAACCCTTTATGTATAGGTGCAGACATGGCTCTGTAATGTGAAGCTTGCTTCTCAACCACATGTTTCCAGGTTCAATCACACTGAGTGGTACCTTGGGCAAGTGTCTCCTAGTACAGTTTGGAGCTGACCAAAGTATTATATATAGGGGATGATTGCATTCTCTAAGAAACGACTGCGATATCACTTGTCCCTGACAACAATGTGGTGATGAAATAGATGAGTAATGGCTTGAATCTTTGACGGTATCGATGCGTGAATTATTATATAGCTGTAAAGCTTGTAAATCGTGAATTTTATGTAGCTTAGAAGAGTTATAGACTTTGCAAATTTAATAAATCCGCTGACTCTCTTGATATCAGATCAGCGTTCATCAACAAATGTAACCATCTCGTTAAGCTCCTGCAAAAGGTTATCTGACCACACAATTGAACGGATTTAAAAATAAAATATTTACCGAGAGTAGTGGAGTTGTCTCTATTTTTCCCCCGGTCAAACATCGTATAACACAATACAAATATTCTTAATTACACCCATTTCTCCCATCAAAGACTGCAATAAATTCATTATGCAATCTCTCATTGATAGCTTTAGTCACACCGCATCTTCTTTGCAATAAGCATGTATGGTTTTAAATAAACGTGGAGTTGAGTTCTATCCAACACCATACCACCTTCGATAAATGATTTCTACTATAGCTCTTGTTCGTCCAGTGTCTTTTGAGTGCATTTTGAGGCGGAAACAGTATTTAAGCATGTCGAATATGCGTGTGTTTATGATTATGAATGTGTAGATGCGCCTATGTTTGTCCATCACCCACAAGTTGATAGCTGTTGTCGGCTTGCTTGCGTCCTAATAACTTAGCGGTTCGGCAAAAGACAGAGACCGAATAAATATCAATGTGTCAGATTTAAAAAATGAAGGTAGTGGTGTGGATCTGTTCGAATAAACCATTCTTGACATGGTTTCAGACTTTTTTTAGCATGTAAAATAATTTGCTAGGCGAAGTCTTCATCAACAGGTGCGCCTGGATTAAACCTATAAGTACGAGGTAAATCCAGCATGGTGCAGGAGATGGTAAATGTTTTTATTTTTCATTCCCTTCGAGTTTTTATCCCCAATAGTGGTTTGGACTTTAGTTGTTCCTTCTAGCTTGACAGGAATCCTATGAAGGATACCTCTGATATGTTTTAATGTACAATGTATTTATAGGAATAATATATAGTCTATTGACAATTTTACTGCACTCTAGGGCACAGATGGTAAAAATTTCTAAAATATTTATTGCCCTGATATCATATATATGTATATATATATATATATATATATATATATATATATATATAGTTAATCCAAACAAGAAAACACAAAAAAAACAAAAAGACACAACAACGCGAGGACGTGGAACAAATACAGTATTATTGGACGCTCAGGAAAGAAGGGAAGAAGGAGGGTTTAACGTTTCGAGCGGAAATCTTCGTCGGAAACATAGGGGAAGGAAAAATCCCGAGAAGGGAAGACAGAGGAAAAAAAATCGCCAACGGTATTCACGAGGTCATATATTGTGTAATATATATATATATATATATTACACACATACATACCGACATAACGTTATCTGCAAATCAATATTCAGTATCACACATTTTTTATATACCCCGCATATTTTATAATAAATTAAAGAAAAGGGCACAACCCATTCCCAAATGTATAAAATGTGCCTCAAATATTTTCAGACCCATAATCTAATAAAAGAAACTCTGCAAGAAAACTTAAGTCAGATAATATTTTATATTCTTTATAAAAGAGATTGAAGTTTTATTAATCATGATATTACTTAGCAAAATGTGTCATTTAATATATTGCACTGCACCGTCTATATATACGGATGTATGTATATATATAAATGTATGTCTGTGTGTGTGTGTGTATGGATATTGATATATATATATATATATATGCATATATAATGGATACCCCGAAAACATTAATGTAAATGTTACATACACAGATACACACATCTATGCCTCTACGTCTGTGAGCGTGTGAGAAGGGGGGGGAGGTTGAGTGCACAAATAAACGTAGTCTCATTAATCTTAATGTGATTTTCACAAATATTCACTTTCTGTTTGACATCAGAGTAAAGAGATTCTTCTTCTACTCGAGCAATTACTTTCACAGTCAACCTAACATACACACGAATAAGAGTTTTGCGTATATACATAGGTATATGTGTGTATATATATATATAATATATATATATATATTATATATATATATATATGCTTATATATATTTATATACATATATACATATATATATTATATATATATTTATATACATATATACACGTATATATACATATGTATATATGTACATATATATATGTATATATATATATAAACATATACTTGCATATATATATATAATATATATATATATATTATATATATATAATATATACATATATACATATATAAAAATATATGTATATATATATATATATGTTTATTTATATGTACACGTATTCATAGTTACATTACTACGTATACATATTCAAGTATATATGCAAATAATATATATATATAGATAGATAGTTATGTATATATATATATATATATATATATATATATAACACGTCTAAACTTACATACAATCAGACACTCACACATGCATACATATATATGAGAAGAGCGAGAGAGAGAGAGCGAGAGAGAGCGAGAGAGATTGATGGATGGACAGATAGCAAACTACAAAGATAGATAGATAGTTATATAGCTAAATAGACAGAGAGATAGATGGATAGATATCCAGGCGCACATTAATTAAATTTTATATTTTTCGCAGAGACACATTTGATCATTTTAGATTCTAAAGAAATAACATAACAAATTTTTTTACAGTCTGCGCAAACATACATCGACATACACTTACTTGCATACACACACACACAACACACACATATATATATATATATATATAATATATATATATATACGCTCAAGACTACACACACTTATATATGTACTATTATATATATATATGAGTGTATGTATACATATATATATATATAATATATATATATATATATATATATAATATATATATATATTATATATTATATATATATTTATAATGTTTACCTCAAATAATAGAAAGTTGTAACTCAAGGTTCACAATTTCAATTATTGAATTTCATTTCCATTTCATAACACACACACATATAATATATAATATATATATATATTATATATATATATATATGCATGTATGTATACCTATCCATTTCTCGTTGTGAGTGTATATATATATATGTGTTTTTGTATATGTCTGTATATTTGTTTCTATATTTATGGCAAGCTATATCGATAGATATATAAAGAGAGGAAAGGTGGGGAAACGCACACCTGTATTTTTGTTATATTGATGTCTATACAAATGAATATTATACTTTAGGCTTGCATTTTTGTAGTTTACTTTTCCCGATTTGCAAACTAATTTTCCCGTCTGCGATATTACATTTTAAATTGATGACATCTTGACAGTAAAAACCATTACGATATAAAATATTTATCGATCTCTGCTGAAGTGATATTGAAAGGAAGGCAATTTAAAATCGTATACATGTGTCACAGGATGTAAAATCAAATTCGATTTTATATTTTATTACTTTGGCTATAAAATTATTTCTAGTTAGCCAGTATATATATATATATATATATATATATATATATATATATATATATATATATATATTTAGTTATATTAGGTGTCTGGTAATCCGGTGTTACTTTGCCTTTGTTGTTTTCATTCTACCACTACTCTTACTCCTACTCATACTGCTACTACTACTACTACTACTACTACTACTACTACTACTACTACTACTACTACTACTACTACTACTACTTCTACTACTACTACTTCAACTACTATGATTATTATTATTGTATATGTGCATCTCCGATCCTAAACAACGGAGCTTCTCAATTTTACACCGAATTTTATTAATTTTTCAGACAAACTTCGAAACATTTATGTATGTAGTTTCTAAATTCTTTTTCATGATTCACGAGTAAAAAAAAAAAAAAGTTGTTAATGACTCTTCGTGTCTCCGACATTTAAAGAGGACACAGTTATTTTTGCTTTGCCTCCCATCGTCTGCTACGGCCAGCGTAGAAGTCTTTTCATTGAAAATGTTTACAAGTTTGTCGTTTGATCATGGAGGATTGATCGTTGGAGTCCGTCATAGAAGTGCGAGATGTGCAACGTGCAATAAGGTGTCGTCTGCTTCGATAACCTCGTTTGTTAAAGCATTAAAGGTATTTATCTGGAAGTATTTTCGGAGCAAGTTTTATAGAAGCATACATAGTTGTATAGAATTGTATGTATTTATTGAATTTAATATTACTTGTAATGCCAGAATGATGTTTGGAAGCTGAACTTTTATAAATATCAAATCAAATTCAACATGAAACATAACCATGTAAACTAACACCGTAGCGGATAGCATAAAGAACAAAGAGAAAACTTAGAGGAAAATATAATGGAATGGAAGGTATGCGAATATTAACTTCAACGACTCCATTTCCTAAAACATTGAAAATTATTAGTGTAAAATTTTACTAACAACGTGGTAACAGCATAAACGACAGCAACACGACACCAGAAACCGATAGCAATAGTAGCACGACAACTAACAAAAGAAAAAACAAATATACCAAATATCATCAACAAGATAATGAAAGCAAAAATGGCATTATTTTGATTTCCGGTGAATCATGTATGTTGTGAACGCACATCGTCTAAAGGGAAATATTCGGCGGTTATGAACAGCACCAGGGATCAGATATTCATATTCGAATCCGCCATTTGGTAATTTTTATCTTTTATTCTTCTAATTGTTTCAGTGATTAGACCGCAGCTGAGCCACTACCTTAGCCTGCCGGGCGAAATGCTTAGCGAATTTTGTCTGCCGTTACGTTCTGAGTTCAAATTCCGCCGAGGTCGACTTTGCCTTTCATCCTTTCGGGGTCGATTAAATAAGGTACCAGTTACGCACTGGGGTCGATCTAATCGACTTAATCCCTTTGTCTGCCCTTGTTTGTCCCCTCTGTGTTTAGCCCCTTGTGAGTAGTAAAGAAATAAGAATCGTTAGCACGCTGCCCAAAATGTTCTGCAGCACTTCGTCCGTCTTGACTTTCCGAAATCAAATTCCATCGATGTTGACTTTGCATTTTATCCTTTAGCGATCGATGAAATAAATATCTGGTGAGATTGGAGTCGATGTAATCGATTTATCTTTCCCGAAATTGCTGTCCTTGCGCCAAAATTTGAAAATAATATTACAACAATAGAAACACAACATAACGTAAATATCATACTATAACTAGTAATACTAAAATATAACCAATAATATAAATTTAGTATTTTAATCTCATTGTATTTATAATATAAACATAGTTCTGAGAAATATTTACAGGATAACTGTGCTCACACGACGAGCAATAATTTTCTTTTCAGTCAGCTTTCGATGTTGCAAGCAACTCGAGAGATTCACACTTTTATCGTAATATGATTATGTCTGTTATGTAGGACAAAAGAACGGAAGAAATATCTAATATTATAGAAATAACAACACAAAAAAAAAAGGCAGGAGAAACCGAACTTTTGTAGTAGCGGGGAAACTACAAATTAGCGCATAATAATTGGAAAATTTTATAATGAGCACGTACAGCCGTTAGAAATAGACAAAGTAACTCAGGAAATACAGAGTGTAATGTTTATAGCATATAACTGAATTAGGAGTATAGAATTGTGATGGATTAACTTGTATCAATTTATATAGACAGTTTCATTACGATATGAAATATAGTCTCGTGTCTAATGAGGTCTACCAGGAGAAATATAACAAGGAAAACTACAGACAGTGTGTGTGCGTGTGTGTTTGTGTGTGTGTGTGTGAGAGAGAGAGAGAGGGAGTGAGAGAGAGAAAGAGAGAGTGTGTGCGTGTGTGTATGTACGAGTGTGCTCACGCACGTATAATTATGCTTTTATTCTTTACTTGTTTCCCCCACTGGGCAACGGCCATGTGTCACATTCATGAGATATTTAGTCGATCACATTAAACCAAGTACTTATTATATTTAAAAGTTTTACCAGTCACTTTTAACGAACCATTTGTTACAAGGTTATAAACAAACCACCAACGGCTGTAATGTATTTGGAGTGAAACACAAAGACACATAAATGTACAATATACACATACATACATATATGTGTGTCTAGTCAGATAGTTCGTTATTGATAATACATCGAGTCTCATGCTTATGGGGAGCGAACGATTAACATACAAAGAAACCTTCAACCTCATACTTAGACATCAGTGGAATATATCGGTGTCCAAATTTGGCACAAGACCAGCAACACCAGGAGGAAGGGAAAGTCAGTTACATCATCTCCAGTGCTTAAGTGGTACTTGTTTTATCGACCCGGATATGATGAAAGGCAAAGGCGACCTCGGCGGAATTTGAATCCAGAGCGTTGAGTGACTGAATTGCTTCTAAGCAATTTTCCCGGCGCGCTAAAGATTCTGTAAGCTCGCCACTTCAACGAAGGCATATTTTGATATTCTGCTTCCTTTGCAAGGATGTGTTATGGCCTGGGTAAAAGGTGGAGGATATAAATCATTACAAATATTGTAAGTGTGAGTGAATAAGGATTGACACTTGCAAGGATGGATAAATCTTGAGTAAAAAAATTTCAGTGGCTGTGTGGTAAGTAGCTTGCTAACCAACCACATGGTTCCGGGTTCAGTCCCACAGCGTCGCACCTTCGACAAGTGTCTTCTACTATACCTTCGGGCCGACCAAAGTCTTGTGAGTGGATTTGGTAGACGGAAACTGAAAGAAGCCCGTCGTATATATGTATATATATATATGTATATATGTGTGTGTATGTGTGTGTATATGTTTGTGTGTCTGTGTTTGTCCCTTCAACATCGCTTGACAACCGATGCTAGTGTGCTTACGTCCCCGTAACTTAACGGTTCGGCAAAAGAGAGTGATAAAATAAGTACTAGGCTTACAAAGAATAAGTCCTGGGATCGATTTGCTCGACTAACGTCGGTGCTCCAGCGTCGCCGCAGTCAAATGACTGAAACAAGTAAAAGAGTAAAAGAGTAAATGAATATTGTATCTTCATGTCTGAAGTAAAAGTGGTATAACTGAGGTTAATATTATGCAAAGTGCAGAATAAATTTGTATTATAATTTGAACAAGTTTGGGGAAGCGAAGTAAATTACTGCTATCTCAAAGTAGATATTGAACAGTAGTTGGTTTTGGATATGAAGGTAACAATGCAAGAATTATTCTATCGTATGCTGCGGTAGAGATGTACAATAAAAAATATAAGACCTATGAAAGAAGAAATATTTATTAAAGGATTAAAGGTGAGGAATATAGATATTTTGATTGTTGGAGGTAAATAGGTGAATGTTGACCGATTCAATCGCCTGGTATTTTATCGAATGGTGATATATTATTAAAAAATAATAATTTTAGTAGATAGGCGCAGGAGTGGCTGTGTGGTAAGTAGCTTGCTAACCAACCACATGGCTCCGGGTTCAGTCCCACTGCGTGGCATCTTGGGCAAGTGTCTTCTGAGTGGGTTTGGTAGACGGAAATTGAAATAAGCCTGTCGTATATATGTATATATATATATGTGTGTATGTGTGTGTGTTTGTGTGTCTGTGTTTGTCCCCCTAACATTGCTTGACAACCGATGCTGGTGTGTTTATGTCCCCGTTACTTAGCGGTTCGGCAAAAGAGACCGATAGAATAAGTACTGGACTTGCCAAAGTATAAGTCCCGGGGTCGAGTTGCTCAATTAAAGGCGGTGCTCCAGAATGGCCGCAGTCAAATGACTGAAACAAGTAAAAGAGTAAAAGAGAGAGTCTGTGAATCTGTTGCTGAATATGACTCTTCTCAGCAATGCCTGAAATGCAATATCTTCAATATTTTCTATGTAGCTTACATATCAAATGGATCTACAACCTGATGTTGAATGCTGTAGCATGTTCTTTCAAACTCCAGGGATAACTGGATGATGTTTTTTCTGCATTTTTGCACCATGTGGATGCAATAATATAAACGTTTAAACGTTAACTCATTAATTTTCACGTATTCTGCCAGCTTAATAAGGAACCACACAAAGTCATGAACATTAATTAGAAATAATTGAATGGATAAATAATTAAATGTATACCATAGAGGATTGAAGTTGTATTGTCGTATTCGGTCGTCACAATCTACACAATGTCATGAATAACACCACTCTCTACAAAAGGCGAAAGGGAATTTAGCAAAACGGTACTATCCACGTTATTTTTCCTGTAACAAAAGGGCCAATAATTCTGTATTTAAATATATGCAAAGGGTTATGCCTTTGCCATTTTGATATTAATAACGCCCAACCACCATTGCTACTGTGCTTCAACATTCTATTGATCTATCTAGCGATCGATCGATCTATTTGTTTACCTGTCTATTTATCTATCTTCCTCTCTCTCGACCTAGCTGCGAATTATCGGAGCGAACTGGCCTCTTCCTATCTTTCAACATATTTACATGAATGTGTGTGTGTGTATGTATGAATGTGAATACATATGTATATGTATACACACACTCACACACACCACACACACACACACACACACACACACACACACACACACACATATATATATCCAAGTCAAGCACCATATTCTTGTGAATTCAATAGAACTCATTTGAATCTTAATTGCTTAAATACATACATATATATGTATATACTTACATGCATAAATATATATATATACGTACATACATATATATGTATATATATATATATAAATTTCCTTGCAAAAATATGTTGAAACTATAAATTATATATGTATGTGTGTGGGTATGTGAGTATAGATAGATAACTGGTTAGATAGATAGATAGGTTTATATGGATATACGTGTATATAAATATGCTGACACCCACATACGTACGCATACAGTACATATATGTATATATATATATGTGTTTGTGTATGTATATCTATCTGTCTACATACATATATATATATATATATATATATATATATATATATATATATATATATATATATATATACACATATGTATGTATGTATCTGCATCCCATACGTGCTTGTTGTGTGTATACATCTCTATCATCTATGTTAAACACTCTTGCTAAGTGACATTATTGTGGTGAATTAATGGTCTACGGGGAACGTAAAAGCGCACGACTCTCTGATCAAATATTTGATGACATCTCAGCTCTTTTGCGTTAGGGAATACGATAACAAACACTCCGTGAAGGCAAAACATAGCTCTTGGAATACATTTATAATTGCTGTTGTTGTTATGTTTAACGTTTATTTCTATTAATACTATTAGTAGTCGTAGCCGACGCGCTGGCAAAATAGGTAGCCCGCAGGGAAAAATGCGTAGCGACGTTCCTTCGGACATTACCCTCTGTGTTCAAAAGCTGCCGTGGTCGACTTTACCTGTCATCGTTTTGGTGTCGATAATACAAGTACCAGTTGAACACTAGAGTCTATGTACTTGACTTGCCAACGCCCTCGATAATGCTAGACTTGTGCTAAAATTTGAAAGCTTTATTATTATTATTATTGAGTGAGAGAGCAGTGCATGCCATCAAAGTGACAGTGGGGTAAAATATACGAAGCCAAGTATACCCATCATGACTACCCGTCTGATAAGGGTACACTAGGCACATGTATCATAACCATACGCGCGCGACATGGTGACCTCATAACAAGTTAAACAGCACATGACCTTTCAGGTGGGGCCCAGTTAGAATTTTCCTCTGGTCGAGCAACACATCCCACTGAAAAGGTCCCTGAATAAGGGTTGTTTAAGGACGTTGAACGAGACACCCATGTTTCCAGAGGTGAATTATTCAAACCCCAAAGACCCACCTCAACACATGGCTATGATGCTTCCTCGTTACTTCTGCTCACGATCAGAGATGCACATATCGTCAACCACTAAAGGACATGCTCAACTGGTTACGGTCAAATAACTGACAAGCAAATCTGTGGTATTGAGCAGAATATTTGCTGTAACCCATCTTTTATACCAAGACAAAACAATGTACATGATGATACTTCCAATCAGTTAAGATCAGAAGCCACGAGAGCCACTGCCTGGTACTGCTATTATTATTATTATTAGTAGTAGTAGTAGTAGTAGTAGTAGTAGTAGTAGAAATAGTAGTAGTAGTAGTAGTATAGTAGTAGTAGTAGTAGTAGTAGTAGTAGTAGTAGTAGTAGAAATAGTAGTAGTAGTAGTAGTAGTAGTAGTAGTAGTAGTAGTAGTAGTAGTAGTAGTACAAATATAACTCCAAAGATATAATTTGATGATGATGGTGGTGATTTCAAATGTTCGGGATGGGGGTTAATCCTTTACATCGACCCTGTACTGAACGGACACTTATATTGTCGATGCGGAAAATCTGAAAAACAACGTCTACTTCTATGTTGGCTTGAACTCAGACTGTAAGGACGAACGAAATGGCCGTATGCATTTTGTACGGGGTTTCCGACTATTCCGCCAGTTCACCGCGTTAGAAACAACAGCAACAGCAAAAACAACAACAACAACAACAACAACAACAATAATAATAATAATAATAATAATAATAATAATAATAATAATAATAATAATAATAATAATGAAGATGACAATGATGATGACGATGATGATGATGATAATGTTTTTGACACCTTTATTAGTCTCATGGCTTCCAGAAAGATCACTAACACTACAAAAATTAGGTCTTAATAGTCAGATGAGTGGGTACTTATGAATAAGATATAAAGAAGATCAAACCCAATTATGTTAGGAATAACTTTTTAATGCAAAACACATTCCGCCATAGATATGGAGAGACTACCTACGATGGCCGCATGTTGAAATCTCACAAAGCTATTGTCGAAATTGTCATTGATGCCATCCGTTTTCTCAAACTTTTTCTCTGACTCTAAAGCTCATGCTAAGAGCTCACCTCTTTGCCCTGACCATGCACGCCATTTCAATTTTTCTCGTGAGATCATTTTGTTGTTTCCAAATTATTATTGTCGACAACCAAAATTAATTGGAATCGAAGTAGTGGAGATTTGTTCCATTATCAGCTGACAAAATCGCTTGTTTCTAGCTATGATTCTATTGATTGAGGAACTAATTAATTATATAATTAACTAATTAGTTAATTAATTTGATATTTAGTTTATTATTATTACTATTAATACCAACCTTATTAGATTATGCGGTTCGCCTGGAATTTTTGACGGTTCTGGATGACGTCATTATGTTTGTGTCGAAAAAGTTTGCTACTGTTTGTGTCAACAAAATACTGTTCCCAGTTCAAGTTTACTCCGATAATATATGCGTAGGAGTGGCTGTGTGGTAAGTAGCTTGCTCACGAAGCACATTGTTCAGGGTTCAGTCCCACTGCGTGGCACCTTGGGCAAGTGTCTTCTACTATAGCCTCGGGCCAACCAAAGCCTTGTGAGTGGATTTAGTAGACGGAAACTGAAAGAAACTAATTTATGAGCGCATGACAAGCGATGGCCGATAAGATGAGGTTACTTGGGTAAGGAATGACCATGCTTCTTTGCTCTTTTAAAAATGCTTCGTGTTCTTGTTCTTGTTTAAAACATGACTGTCTCTGTGTAGTTATTCGTGTTGTTGTTTACTTTGTAAAACTGTAAGTGAAGAGGGATGCTAGCACATCACTCTCCTATCTACTTGTCTCCTAAAATCAGGCATAACTTGCCGATCGGTCGACTTAAAACACCTTTCTGGAATGCCAAACTTTGTTAACCTGACAACAAGGTCGAAGTGAAATCTGATGGGCTGTATGCAAAAGAGTTCATTACTGGGGGCCAGAAATTGCGTGCGAAAAAATTTCGCGTCCTTGCTTAGTGTGTTTTGAACAGAGACATTTCTGCTGTAAGCATTTGGTAGAAACAAAACATCCTATCATCGTCTTAATAACTCTGACGTTGGTTATATACGCATACCTTCATATATATATATTATATATATATATATATATATATATATATATATGTATATAAATGTATATGCATACATATAGATTCAATCCTTATATAAATCTATATACAACCATTCACATATACACGCTTGCATATGAGCATACATGTATATGTATGTGTGTGTATATATACATGTGTACATGTATGCATATATACACACACACACACACACACACATATATATATATATATAGAGAGAGAGAGAGAGAGAGAAAGAGAGAGATATAAACTGCATACATACATACATACATACCAACATATGCATGCAAAAACATAAGAATACATACATCTAGACAGAGAAACAGAAAGGTACACATACAGACACGAATGTGCATGTTGTGTGAATCTGTGAGTGTACATATATTTACGTAAGGCATCTGAAAATTTACTATGAATATATATTTGTCTGAAAGTGTCAGGTGTGTGTGAAAATTAGTAACTAAAATAAACAAAAAATATTGCATGTATGATGTTTACGTACAGAGATGCATATGCACAAGTATATATACTTACCTACATACATAATTGCATATATACATACGTACTTACTTACGTCCGTTCATACATATATAACTATGTATGTTAGTATAATAAATGGATCCATTTAGGTTCTCCTATACAGACAATGTCTCCCCATACACATATATATAAGACCACGAACATAACTAGCTTTTCAATGCAAATCTAATCACTTTCTAAAAACGCTTTGGGACATTTCTGAGCGTATAAAACTCGGTTGTCTTATTTTGTCTTCAATTACAGGAGAGGGAGAAAACAAAATAACATTCAGAGAATGTAAGTGCAATATCTGGGTTAAATTCTGTTCGTGGATAGAATATTTTAAAACAAATATGCCGATGGAATCGAGATCAAAAGGCAAACCACGAGAGACTGGAGGGAGGAAGAATCAAACTAAACAACGACGTGAATAAGATGAAAGTTGTGCAGAAGACAAAACATTGTATGGAAAACAGAAAGGTCACGTGGAAAGAACGATGCGTGTAGTACACCGATGCACACACACAGGCACACTCATACACACACACAGACACATATATATATGTGTTTGCAAATACATATCTGTCTGTTTGTGTGAGTCTGTGTGTGTGTGTATGCATAGATACACATACACGAACACTTATACATACAGGGATACAAACGCAAACACACACACACACACACAAACACACACACACACACACACACACACACATATATATATATATATATATATATATATATGAGCGGTTGTATAAGTGTGTCTGTGCCAAAGTGTAAATGTAGATCTATACATCCGTACATATACACATACATATACATATATATATGTGTATATGCATGTATATATATATACATATTTACATGCGTACATATATATAATATATATATATATATATATATATATATATATACGCATGCATATATGTACACATAGACACACACACACACATATGCATAGATATATGCGTGCATGCATACAGGTACATGGAGATGGCTGGAAGGGGCAGAGATGGGAGAGAGACAGATAAACGTAAGAGTGGAAGACAAAGAAACTGATAAAGGCCCGGGTTTCTTTTGTTATTGTTGTTTTTCTTCTTTATTCTCTTGGAACTTCAAAGTCGAACGTGAAAGTCGACTTGCACCGAAAATAATGAAAAATAAACAGAGATTAACAAAGTCAAGCGCCATAGATATATTACTGTTGAAATTAGCAAAACTAAACCAAGAGCATGTTTAGCCGTTTGTATAAAGTCTCACCGAGTTCGTTGAATTCAACTGTGGTGGTATAGTATGAAGTGATAGGCGTATTAAATCCAATGGTGACCATTACGCATATAACTGAAATTTGTTTATTGAACAATTATGTTGGCCCCTATGGTTATTTCACGGATGAATTGAATGGCTTATGTGATTCTTCTTTCTTTTTTCCTTCGCGGTATTTTGTTTTTTCAGTTGATATATAACAGGTACAGTGTATTAGGCAGCGAGCTTTCAGAATCGTTAGCACGTTGGACGAAATGCCTCTTGGTATTTCGCCCCTCGCTACGTTCTGAGTTCAAATTCTCCCGAGGTCGACTTTGTCTTTGAGCCTTTCGGGGTCCATAAATTGAGTACCAGTGAAACACTGGGGTCAATGTTATCGACTAGTCCCTTCCCCATGAATTTCATGACTTGTGTCTTTAGTAGAGAAGATTATGTATACCTATATAACGGATAATGAGGCTATCACTCCTGCACCTGTATATAAACTTCAATTTATAAACTGAATAAACTTAAGAGGGTTTCATACGGAAATTAATACAACGTGGAACACATGTGGGCAGGTATGACTATGTAGTAAAAAGCTTGTTTCACAATCATATGATTCTGCGTTCAATCCTACCTTGGATAAGTGTCCTCCACAAATGTAATATTGCTCCGGAGAGACCATTGCCTTATAAGTGAATTTAGTAGACAGAAACTGAAAGAAATCCGCCATACATGATCGCTAAATCCACAAGTTTTTAAATTTTTTTCTTGAAACGATAAGGACAGAGGAGACGGTGTTTCCTATGGATGGGTCAATAACAGTAGCATTCTTCCTTTTTATGGGAATGTAACATTAAGTTGACAACGTGCTATCACTTTTTTCTTTTAATCTCTGTTTATTTCCTATTATTTCTTTCTGTTGAAGAGCGTATGCTCGAAACGTAAAACTTTTCTCCCTTTCCCGAGCGTCAAACTACCTGCTTGTAGTTCATACTCCTGTCTTCGTCTTTTGTTTTTCTGTACATTTCGAATATACACACACACATTTGTATATTGTATATTGGCAATTGCGAATTTCGCTTTTTACTATATTATTTCGAAGATTTGTATATATGTATATATATATATATATATATATATATATATATATTATATATACAAACATTTGTATTTGTATATATATATATATATATATATATATATATATACAAACATACATACACATTTATATATACATATATGTATATTCAGACACATATTTATACATACACAAACATACATGTGAATCTGTGTGCATGCTTGTATATATTTATGTGTTGTGTGTCATCTTGTGTGTGTTCGAATTCCTTATTTATATACAATGGAGAAAGCCCCAGCGTTGAAAAAATTATACTGGTATCGATTCGTTCCACCAAAATCCCCGCAAGGTGGTGCCTGAGTATGATCACAGTCCAGTGACTGAAAAAGAGAAATATAAATAATAAACGACATTTATAAGGAGACTAAATTATATAAATAGATGACGGGCGGAGAGGAAATTCATGTGTAATTTCAAGCGAAAATCTTCGAAATAATATAGTAAAAAGCGAAATTCGCAATTGCCAATATACGAAGGTGTAAGGGAGACAATAGGTGAGACAGTTTGTGTATGAATTAGAAAATTGAAATCACAGTTAAAAGGAAAGAATTGAAGATAGTTAATCGAAGCATCGAGGTGTGAATTAATTAAAAGTATTATAGGAATATTTTATTGGTAAATGTCATTAGAGAAGTGATGGGTGTATTAGATATCGAAAGACCAAACGTGTATGAACGGTCCATTGATATTAACTATAGGCAAATTAATGATTCGTATCGATGTAAACGTATATGTATATGACCGAGTTATCAAAACGGACAAGATCTAAATGTTAGAAACTCTACAGCCGTGAAAAGCAGAAATCAATTCATATTGAGGAATATTTAGAAATAAATAAATAATTAAATAAATGGATAAATAAATAAATGTAAATTAATTCACAGATATGTGATTTTATCTGAAAGCCTTTGAACGAATTTGTACATAAATGAGTGCTTATAAGTATGTATGCATGTATGTATATATATAAGTATATATATGTACCTATGTGTGTCCGTGTCTGTCCGTCTGTACGTAAGTATGTATATATCTATATATATATATATATATATATATACGCGTGTATATTTATATGCATACTTCTATATGCAATATGTATGTATATATATATTTACATATACATACATGGATACATATGTGTGTGTGTGCGTGTGTGTATCAAACAAAATTGTAGATGGATCATAATAAATATAAATTAAATTAGCAATGGTTTTGAGTGAAAGAGATAGAGTCTATCATGGATAATTGAGAAATCAAAGAAAAGAAGGCCGGGGTCAAAATAACCCGTTCTGACACCATATCTGAATCTTGTGAATAGTTGTTAAACGGCAGCACCGTATGCCTACAGGTATTCATCTGTTATAAGAGATAATCTTTTTTCTGAAATTAACTGGAAAGAAAGGAAATCCATATATGGAAACAATACTGTAGTTCATGAGCTGAAGAAGGAAGTAGAAAGGGCTTTGTCCTGCTAAAACATTAGTGAAATGGAAACTTGAAAATGTTTATGGGAGTTTGGCCCCTAAGGGAAGTGATTGTCTCCAGCCCTTTCAGTGTTGCCCATCAAACAAACAAGTTTTCCAAACGTGTATTATTGTATTACTCCTGTGTGAGCGGTACAATAATACTTGTTAAAATCATTATAGATGCAATCTTCTTAATGTAGTGGTTGCATGAATGTCCAAGGGAAGCGGTGAGTAACATGTGAATCCACAGAACTCAGTGATTCACTGATAAAATTAATGAGGCTTAAAACCATTGGTAGCTTTTAGGAGAAAACAAAGATTTATTCGTTTATGACGAGAGGCAAATGGATAGGCGAAAAACGTGCAATAGAGTGGAACAAAAATAATCATGTTTTTTTTTGCTTGTAACATCGAAGCAATGCTTGGAATTGCTGTTTCTATTCAGAATAGACGGAACCGCTTATTGTTTTATGACGAGGAAATAGTCGTACTACAGTGTGAACTGAAAGAGCTGGCGATTCGCTGATACGCCCAATGAATTTTGAAAACGCTGAAGATATAAGGAGAAATCAAAGACTTAACAGTTAATGCACTTTGATCTTAGCCAAAAAGCCGAGAAGGAACAAGCTAAACAATTAATGGATGAAAGAAAGTGTATGCTAGAGATTCACTGGAAGTAGCAATGATGGTTGAGTCTGCTGAGAGTTTGAGAATAA
>NC_043017.1:1445098-1457598 GCF_006345805.1 Octopus sinensis | reverse complement strand
AAACTCATGCATGCGCATGTGCTCGTCTATGTACGTGTTGATAGGTATATATGCTTCTGTGTATACGTATATATACACCCACATACACGTATGTATATGTATTTATATATATATGTGTGTGTGTGTGTGTGAATGTATGATTGTGTATGCAAGCCAATGTATGTGTGTGTGAATGTATACTTTGTATATGCCATGAAAATATATACAGTGTTACGTCAGCAGTTTCTTAAAATACAGCAATTTGTCATATTTTTATATTTCAGAATTGCTTTTTATTAATTCATATATTTATTCATTTAATATTGACTTTGTGCAACCCTATTAGGCCAGTGGATTTCAAACTGACAAATACCGGCATGTCTACCACAACAAAACTATAAAATATTTCCCTTATCTATATTAATCAGGAAACAAAATATATTTTGCTGTATTTTTTTTCTCACAATGGAGATTTTTAACACTTTTTATGAGTGTTCAACATTTTCCCAATTTTATAAAATCTAGCAATTTTTACACCTTCTGCTCAATCCGCAGATGTAGAACTAGAAATAGTTATTTGGAAGGAGCAGAAACCAGTAGCGTAATTAAAACGGGGCGAGGAGCGGGTCCATCGAGGGCGACGCGTTTGTGTGTGAGGATCTGCAGTAATGAGCCTGTTTTGACCTTTAGTACTCGGGGTTGTTGGCAAACTCAAGAGCTATTGTTAGCGGCAAACCTACCAGTGGGGGAAACACTACCCCAGGGGATAGAATTTGCCGTTATTCTGTTGATTCTATTTCTGACTCTAACAGATAAAGCAACAGGGGTCCACAGCTCTTCAATATCCTCCCGAAGGACCTGAGAGACCTGCACGGGGTGGATGTATGTGCCTTCAAAATAAAGCTGGACCCCTTCCTGTCAGGTGTCCCAGATGAACCACCTTCGCGGCAGGAGGTGCAACTGAGGGCAGCTGCATCAAACTCCCTTATGAACCACCAAATGTCAATTGCTAAAAATGCATTCGTGAAGTAAAATTATGTAGCAACATCAAATGGCAGTGCCCCAGCATGGCCACAGCTCGTGAGCTGCAACTTGATGAAATAAAAAAAATGAAATAAATGAAATAAGACTCTCTACCCGTTCTCTACAAACGTCTATTATTCCACGTCATGTGTTCATTATGGTTATGTAGGTTTCTTCTTCTTTCTGTATCTCATGATCTGACGCTGTCTCTCTTTCTGTCGGGCTTTCTTCCTCTTTCTATAAATAATTTTGTCGTCTGCTGGAAATCACAAATCATACATTTCGAGTATCAAAACGCAATCAAGATCTCTTCGCCGCCATCACTTCTCTGTCGTCTATAGCGATTACAATAACCTTTCATCTATTGAAATTACTAACACAAAGTCTGTTTATACGGCGGACAATATCCCGAATGAATCATCTTTCCGTGTAGATTCGGTAAATAATGAATAATGAAGATTAACCACGATCATAAGGATATGTAAACTAATAAATACTAAACAAGAACGTATTTCTAACGTTGCTTTAAATGAGTTTCAAGTTATAATCATCTAAGAAAATACGTGGTTCAAACAACGCTGTAGACTATGGCAAGCTTCGTTGTTGTCTGCATAAATAACAAAGTCAACATAATCAGACATTTTATTTAGCAGTCAGCTTCTGAAAAATACTGTCTGGTGAGGTAGGTTTGGTTAGAAAAGTATGAAAATAATTTTGGAGGAAATATGCAAACTATTATCTCTCCCCCCTCTCTCTTTCTCTCTCTCTCCCACTCTCCTTCATTCTTCCTCATACACTCTCAGTGCTGTGCAGGTGTGTCTTTATATATATATATATATATATATATATATATCAAATTTACAGAAAACAAAAGATGAAGAGAGTTGAAAGAACAATAAGCAGATGTATTATTTTGACGCATGTACGGGAATAATAGCAAAGCCTTTGACGTTTCAAGCCTACGCTCTTTGAGAGAAGGGTTGAGAGGGGAGAAAATTAGTAAAGAATGAAAAAACAGAGAGAGAGAGAAACATGTGCAGAGTTTAACGATATAACAGACACAGACTGATAGACGTAGATAGAGAGAGAAATGAGAGCGAGAGATTGAGCAAAACCTCAACATTTATCTTCATATGTCCAAGGAACTGGCCTCGGTATTCTTCAGTTTCGCGAAACTTTAAGAAAGCTGAGAAGTGAAGTCAACTTGATACTCAATACATATAAACTTAGATAAACTTAGATATGTTTCGACCAAAGATTGGTCCAGGCCATGTCTAACTTAATAGCACCAACTATGTGTGTTTAGTGACTCACTTACAAATTCGAGTGAAACATTTTTAAAGATTTTCACTGATGAATTGTGGCTACTTGTATCTAAATGTTATATCATTTATTTGATAGAACGCATCCAATCGTCGCTGAATTCTTTATTATTTATTTTAATGCAATACAAATAAACATTGATTGTTCGTTTTTAATTTTACAGCTTTGATAACGAGTGGTCAAAAAATTGCAATTGGAACAATTTTACGCTACCTTTGAGAAAAAATAGATTGAGTGCAATTGCAGCGGCAAAAGAAATAAAAAATATGGATGGCCCAGGATTTGTCAACGAACGTGTGGCACAAAACTGGTTCAGACGTCCCAAAGAATCTGAACTAACCAAGAAGGCAAACCAATGTCAGGGAAAACTGTTGTGGAAGATAAGACCTTGTTGAACAGAAATGGCTGAACAACAGTGAAGCACAGGCACTCGCACATTGTCGGTAGAACGTGGCCTTCGTAAAGAACCATCAATAAGAACCTCCGTAAGCCTTGGCCTGTTGAACCGACGCAATCGAGGACATCCTTATGCATTTGCTCAACGACGTTTTTTTTCTTTTTTGCATCGAATTCTAATTGGAAATGAAAAATGGATCTCTTTACGTCACCATAATAATAGGAACCAAAATAATTGGTGAAGGCGCATGGCTCAGTATTTAGAGCGCCAAACTTACGACCGTGAGGTTGTGAGTTTGACTCCCGAACCGAGCTGCGTGTTGTGTTCTTAAGCAAGACACTTTATTTCACGTTGCTCCATTTCAGTCAGCTGTAGAAATGAATTGCGACAACAATGGTGCCAAGCTGTATCGGCTTCTTTGCCTTTACCCTCGGATAACATCAATGGCGTGGAGAGGTGAGGCTAGTATGCATGGGTGACTGCTGGTCTTCATAAACAAGCTTGCTTGGACTTCTGCCTGGGAGGGTAACTTTCTAGGTGCAATCCCATGGTCAGTCATGACTGAAGGGTGTCTCCGACTCCGAATAGTAAGAACCAGTGGCTTCATTGCAACCAGGCTTCAGAATCTGTTATCGAATAAAAACGATTTCAACAGACGTTCATATGTCTACTAGAATTGACAAATTCTTCATCAGGAAAGTTATATTCTGGCTCTCCGCGCATATTTAGGGGTCTCTTCATACGTTTTATCTGAGCCTCAATGTATCTGCACTGACATCTATAAGCTCTTTCTTGTGAATTCTGCGTTTGATTTCTTCCATTTCTACTTTTGTTTACCAACATTTCTTTTTTGTCTGTCTTAGTTGCTCGCTATTATCATCATCATCGCCGTCGTCGTAGTTGTTGCTGATGTTGTTTTCGACTTGATCTTCATCGTCTTCGTCGTCGTCGTCGTCTACGTCCATTTAATATGTGGTTCAACTTCTCAATAAAACTGTTTTCTCTTAATCTTCTCCCGTTTTCAGTTGAGTTCTACAGTTTATAAAATGAGAATATGCTAAACGCTTTCTGACCACAGGTTACTAAATTGTTGCTTAATGGGATCTGACGAGCGTCAGAGTCTACATTTTGTTGTCAGCATGTTCGCGCCTACTCCCGTAAGGATTTCTTCTGTCTGGGGAATATGTATCTCTTCGCATTTGATGCAGTACAACGATTACCATTGCATTTAGGTAGTAATGGTGTTTCCATTGCTGTCTAAGACAAACTCTGTCACTATTAACGATTGCGCAAATATTTCCGGTTGCCTATTACTTAGAGTCGAACCCATCAACATCATTGACTTCTTTCACCGCCATCCTTTCTCTCGGTCCTTTTTCCTTTCCAACGATAGAATAATATCACTGAATAAAATCACTCTAGTTGTAATTTCTCTTCTCTCATTATCAAGACAGGAAAATAAAAAATGAACGATCAATGTTTATATGCAATATCTATGCGATAAGCTTCTTTGAGTTTCGTTCTACTGTATCCATTCGTAATGCTTTGGTCGGCCCGAGGTTAATGCAGAAGACACTTGCCAGGGGTACTACGCAGTAGAATTGAACTCCGAACAATGTTGTGGGAAGGACGATTCTTACCACACACCCACGCCTGCGCCAATATATACGCGTATGCGTATATATATATATATATATTTAGATAAATATATATATATATATATATATATATATATATATATATAAACATGTATATATATATATATATATATATATATATATATATATATATATATATTATATATATATATATTTATCTAAATATATATATATATATATTTTGTTGAATTTTCTGCTGCTTAAAATGAAGCATATTACTCTACCACTGGTATTTGAGTACTCTTTTCTCCACCTTGTTTCACATTTATGTGTTTACTCCGGTTATATATATATATATATATATATATATATATATATATATATATATATATTAAGACATGTATATATATAAATAATTATATGTAGAGAGAGGAAGAGAGAGGGACAAGGATCAAATAAAATGACTAAGATCAAGGCGAACTGTAACTGACGATATACGAAAGTAATATTTCTAATCACCATGATCGTCAATATAAATTTGATTCGACAAACAGTAAACAGCGCCACTAACAACAGAGACAATGATTGATTCGTTTATAAAGGAATAAATATTTAGACTGACATACAGACAGATAAATAAATAGAAAGATAGATAAATAGATGGATAGATAGATGGATAGATGGATAGATATGTTTCTTTATTAGCCACACAGGGCTGAACACAGAGGGGACACATTACAAAGTAGAGCTTTTCTTTTGGGGGAGGAAACAAAGGGGAAGGGTAGGCTTTCGATCAAAGGCGATCGTAAAAAAAAGATCAATAGGGATCGAGTATCACAGAAATATCATGATGTAAGGAGTAAAGGGGGAAACAGATAAGGTCTATCCCTGGAAAGAAAAGCCTACGGAAAAGACCCCGGTAACGTCGGTCAATAATGTCCCATGTTAACACATTTATTTGCAAGTAAGTAACTCTCTGTTTTAAATTTTTCCGGGTCCATAGGATTATGCTCAAGGTGGCTTCGTCATTCATACGTGCCATCCTTTCTACATTCACACATCTTTTTTTGAAACATTCACTAGACAAAACTTGCCTCTCTACTCTCACCTTCCTCTTCAAGTGATACTTGAAGAAGTTGATGAGAGATTGACCAGAAAGGAAAGTGCTTGTCTCCAATCCTTTCAGACACGTCTACCAGATACATTCTTTCGCCATTGCCACAAGTATGATAAGAATAGCTATTCCTTCCCGTTTGAAGGAAGGAGGCAGATCGGGGCAGATCGGCCCCGTTTTTCTTGAGCCGCGTCTGTAGAGCTTATCCCGAACGGGTAGCGCTTCTCGGTAGCACTGCCAGGCAAGGGATCTCTGGAAGTTATCCATAGGTCGCGGCCCGAAAGTCGTCTTGAACAGCTATTCCTCGTCGTCGCCCAGGTTTGCCCCGAGCTCGTCGTCGTACCTCTCCTCCACTAATCCCCTATATAATGCTTTGGTTGTGTTGAAGTCGCTCAACGTCAACTCGGGATGCTCATAGATAGATAGATAGATAGATAGATAGATAGATAGATAGATAGATAGATAGATAGATAGATAGACGGATAGATGGATGGATGGATGGATAGATAAATTAATAGATAGATTGATAGACAGATAAATAGATAGATAGACAGAGAGAGAGATAGACAGACAGACAGAAAGACAGACGGAGAAATAGAGAGAGAGATAAATGGATGTATACATTGTTACTTGGTTCCATGTTTTAAGCGAACACAAAAAGAAAAAGCGAAGAAATGAATTGATATATTGAAAACACAGTCGTTAATTAGGCATGAAGTTATTTAATATATTCAGGATCACAATATGAAAAACAAGAAAATATCCTACTAACGCTAGCATTTGCCATTTCCAAATACGGAATGCAACGTAAAGGAGATGGTTAATAGGCATTCATAAGCAACTTCAAAGAAATTGAATGGATGTTAAATAATAAATTTAGTAGTCACGACGAAATCTATTATAAGTGAAATGGTTATTGCATAACACTGGTTAAAATTATTGAAAATCATTGGGTGAAAAAACAAAAAAACTCTGATTTTAGTAATGTGGAATTGAGATTCGGAATTATTATTTCTGTTGGGTCGATAGATGTTTGATGATAAGTATGTGTAGTATACAAGCTGATAAAAAGCGATTAAACTAAATTAGAGGCGATGAGGTGATGTTGATGTAGATACTTCGATATCATTGGGTGTAAAATGTTATGGGAGGAAGGAAAATAAAAGGAGAGTAGTGCATGTGTGTATATGTGTGCCCATGTGTGTATATATGTATAAAAATACATGCATATACTTATATTTGTCTGTATACATGCATGGGTATATATAAACATAGCCATATCTACCTCCATCTCTATCTTACCGATTTATTTAATTCTCTCTTTTCACGTGTACATATATATGTGTGCGTGTGTGTGTGTGTGTGTGTATGTGTGTGTGCGCGTGTGTGTGTGTGCGTGTGTGTGTACAAGTAGGTATATATCAAACACTGTTAGCAACACAAGGATAAACATTCCACACCTCAAGTATTACATACAAGATCTGATACCAATGCGTTTAAGGCTCCTGTTTGACGGCGAAATCACAACCAAAACCCAAAATATGTTAATGACGTCAACATATGTTAATTACTGTGCGATCGCTTTTCCCAAATTATGTTACGCTGTGAATCCTTTGTTGGCATGGTAACGCACTGCGACTGTTAAGAAGTTTCCATTGTAATCAGAAGATCCGGGTTTCAATCATGCTGTAAGTGATGAAATATTTTTCTACTTAAACTTTGTAAATAAACGTAGGTAGAAGGAAAATGAACAGAATTGTGCATGTAATAGGAAAAAGAAAACCTTTTTGTGTGGCATTGGGTCCATCGGTGAATTATGTTAATAATACGTGCGCCTGTGTGGTGGCGCAATGGCCCAGTGGTTAGGGCAGAGGACTCGCAGTCATAGGATCGATTCCCTGACCGGGCGTTGTGAGTGTTTATCGAGTGAAGTACACCTAAAGCCCCACGAGGCTCCGGCAGGGGATGGTGATGAACCCTGTTGTATTCTTTCAGCACAGCTTTCTCTCACTCTTACTTCCTGTTTCTGTTGTGCCTGTAGTTCAGAGGGCCAGCCTTGTCACACTGTGTGTCACGCTGAATCTTCCTGATAACTACATAAAGGGTACACGTGTCTGTGGAGTGTCCAGCCACTTGCACGGTCATTTCAGGAGCAGGCTGTTCCGTTCATCGGATCAACTGGAACTCACGTCGTCGTAAGCGACGGAGTGCCAATGACGTGCGCCTCTTGAAAACTCTGTCCGTGCACGTATTAATTAGTTTGGTAGGGATTTCGGTTAATCGATCAACTTTGTTTTGCATTATCGCGGTGGCTAGATTGAAAAAAACAAAAAACAAAAAAAGGGAAAAAAGAGAACTGCAACTCTAAAGTGATGGAGTTACAGAAACACAAGAATGCTGGGTCTAATATTTTGTGATATTTCATCGGCCTCTTTGAGTTCTAAATTCATATCCTGCTAGGTCTTTAGTAGCTTTAAACTGCCTCCTGTTCTAACACCATCACCTGATCCATGTGTGTCTATAGAGAAAGGCACTCTGTATCGGTGCTAGGCTTCTGATTTGAAGATATTTCCTTCTTCTTTCCCTTTAGAATAGGAGGCTTTAAAAAATGTCGTGGAGAATGCTGTCCTTCGTGATTAAGAGATGAATTGATATACTCATCGTCAAAACTGAAATAGGTTCGTATATTTTGGGATACGTGTTCCACAAAGTAAGGAACATGCAGATACTAGTAAAAAGTAATGGCTGTATAGTTACGAAGGTCTATTTCAATATTGGTTTCAAATTTTGGCCCAAAGCCAGTAAATTCTTGAAGTGGGTAAGTCGATTACATCGACCCCAGTGCTCAAACAGTACTCATTTGACCGATTTGGAGAGGATGAAAGCAAAGTCGACCTCGGCGGAATTTGAACTGAGAACGTAAAGACTAGTGAAATACTGCACTTTTCATTTATATATATATATATATATATATATATAATATATATATATATAATATATATATATATATATATATATACATAAATAATACTTATATTAAAGAACGCGTGTATCTATGCACATATATATATATTAATATATGAGCGTGATCGCATGCACCTATGTATAATCTAGCTTTAATTCCACAAGAACATTCTTTTAATTAGAAATACATTATTTAGAATAAAGTTGATACAAATAGTCACAAATCTCGGTGATCTAAATAGAGATGTGCCTTTTGATACTTATCCTCCTGAATTTAGGCCCAAATATAGACCTAACAGGAATATGAATCCTTTGAACTATGAGATCGCGGGGAACCCAAACATGAGAAGGCAATCTGGCACTAAAACATCTGGAAAACGAGATATAATATGGTTTACCCTTCCATTTTCCCTTTAGATTAGGAACCTCCCTAAGATGTCTTTTAGGTTAACCGATAAGAACTTCCCCTTAGAACATAAGTATCATTCTATATTTTACAGATCATCTTTGAAATTATCCTATTATACGACGCCAAATTTGGGGTCAATTATAGCAACAAATAACAGATTTAAATTGCGAAATTAGGGGTTGATAATAACGATTGTATAGCTGGGTATAATAGGGAAAATGATTATTCCGTGGATAAAAGATGCAACTGCCGATCGCGAAACGCCATATGTTCCATGGCAAGGATCGACCTGGGCCCATTTTAGAAGACCCTTATCCAAGATGCCTCGCAGTGTGGCCGAGCACGAGATGATGCGCTTGAAAATTGAGTCCATTAACCCCACCGCTTTTCTTTCGGGTTATGTGGAACAAAGACCACGAAAGTAATGGAGTTTTATAGGAAACGGAAAGAAATTCTGAGAACTGTGAAACACCAGAAGCAAATCCTGAACAGCATTAGCGAACGCACGGTACGAGCAGCCAGAATAAATTCGCTTTCCAGTAACGGCTATTTCAAGGTGTGAAATTGCATTTGCTTGAACAATGAAGGTGCATTGCTTTCTCATTAATTACAAGTATTTAGTTCATTACCCTTAATTAGATATCGTACAACCCGTCTAGTTTAACACCTTTTACACTACGTAGTGTTCTCGTTTACCATTAATGAAATACTTTCAATCATGTCTTGAGAAACGTTTCCGAATTTCTAGGTCCTCCTCCAATTTCTCAGTACTTATTCTAATTGAGTTTGATATTGTTGTTATTGGTGGTGAAGTGCGTTGGGATGCTGCGTGTTGTTGTTGTTCTTTCCATTCCTCTTGTTGTTGTTGTTCTTGATGATGTGGCTGCAGGTGTTGCATTTGACGTAATTTTCTTGTTGTAGTCATTGTCACTGTTGCCGATGTTGATGATGATTATGTTCGTGCTACTGTTACTCTCGCCATTCTTTTTTCTTGCCTCTACCGACGTCATTGTTGGTGTTTTCTTCTGATGTATGTCAAAAGACCCAGAGAAATTAGACTTTAAATCACACACATTCCAACTTTGACCACCCACACTTATACTGGGCTACGTCTAGTACCACATTATCTGAAATGCTCGTTACTAAGAGGGTAAGGTGAGTAAAGTAATATGGCTACTGTTTCTAGCAAGTTCAACAGATAGGTGCGGACCCTTCCGTTGTTTGATTCGACTGTTGAAAAGAACATTCTAATTATTATTGTTGTTACTGTTGCTGTTGGCAGTGGTATTCACTAAACCGAGGTTGGACTTGACGAAATAAATTCATGATTAAAGGGTCCTCTGACATGACGACCCTGTCATTATTTAGAAACGATGGTAGCACTTCAGTGTCGGAAGTGTCCTTCCCCTTTTTTGAAATCACTAATAAACTGTAATTTGGGTGATGTTCAGCAGTTGCCTGACTTATTTAATGTATTAAAGGGTACAGTATATCAAAATATATAATTTTAAAAATTGTATGACGTGTATAGAGTTGCTATAAGATACATTGGATATCAAGTACGACCAGTATGTCTTGGATAAGTGAAGCGTACATTTGATAATTGCTTTCTGTAACTCATCATTAGGTGAGTCAGTAATTCTCTGTATTGCTTTCCCCATTCGGCACAAGGTCAGCAAATTCAGTGAAAGGAGTTTTCAACTGGCAATTATTCTATCAACCGCCAAAATTTAAAATGCAAATTCGACCACGGTGGAATGTGAACTCAGAATGTAAATACGGACGAAATGCAGCACAATAAAACAGTGGTCTAGAAATTAATAAAAAAAGAAAAAGATACCGTCAGTGCAAAATAAAAATCTCAGGTTCAGTTTCGGTCTTTGCTACTCCAATAAAATGTCCGCCCTTAAAAGTACTGGAGCTAAAACTGAAACTGATATCAACGACTTAGCTAATAAGATGAAAATAGTCCGACTGAGAGGGTGATGTCTATCAGCATAAATCCATTTGAGAAATAAAGAACGAAAGAAAGAAACACCGACGACCAAATGAAGTCGTAACCAACAGATTTGATCGCGACAAATACCGCGATAAATTCTTCTATTTTCAAATAGCTAATATTAGTTCTGTACATGGTAATTCTTCTGGTGTGATTATATCCTAGCAGCATCGATAAGACATTATGGCGATTTCTATTTTTCGGCGGCGCTATTACCATTTTATTTATAGTAATTCCAATCAGATTTAGAATCAGTCCAATGGCTTAGAGTATCTATTTTGTCTACGTTGTCATCCAGTCATCAAGAGTTTATCGATTTACATTATAAACACGTTGAAGAAATTTAATGAATAGATATACTAAGCGATGGGTGGTAATCACGAAGATTTTTGCGGTTGTTGCGTTACATTCATTACATACATTCATACATACTTACGTACACACAAAACACGTTTTTATATATGCGTATATACATACACGCACGCACACACACACACACACATATATATATATATATATATATATATATATATATATAATATATATGCTTATATATGATTCAGTTAGCAAATGAAAGATGATGGTATTCAACACATTTGATAAGGGTTACGCCTAATATTTAATACAGTCGACTAAGCTCCTTGCACCTTAATGTCTTCAAGGCTCCAAAATGAGTTCTAAATGTTAGGTATCTACTAGCAAGCTCACGACCAGTGGTTTTATTATTATTTATTTATTGCCCACATAGAGGTGACAAACTATGAAAAAACAAAGGGATTAAGTGCGTAACTGGTACTTAATTTATCGACCCCGAAAGGATGAAAGGCAAAGTCGACCTCCTCGGCGGAATTTGAACTCAAAATGTAACGGCAGACGAAAAGCCGCTAAGCATTTCGCCCGGCATCCTAACGTTTCTGCCAGCTCGCCGCCTTCCATGGTTTTATTATTCTGGCAGATCCACGTGATCGGACAGGGTATTGGTAGTTACCTCTTGCCGCTACGTCTAGAAACTATGGTATTGTATAAAGAACGACATCAGTTCATTACATTTATGGTAGGGCGGGTTTTTGTTGCGTTTTACTGGCAGACCATTCCTTATAGTGGCAGCAGGATTTCCCTAAGAGCAACCAGATTTCATAGAGTTAAGCTATATTGTCAGCATGTGTAGGGTTGTGGGCTATACGTAGGACAAGATCAACGTGGTTTACCCTTGAGTAAGGAACTAGTAAGCTTAAAGTGCAACAGGATGTTAGTGGATCGAAGTTCATTAATTCTCAGAGACAAATCAAAGAACATAAATGAGACAATCATTTTCACACACACAATATTTCTTACAGACAATCACAATCGGCTCATCATGAATGCTAGAGAGACAACGCTGGTTCAAGATAATTCCTACTGAGTGAAGAAATAAGTTGACGTCGTGTTCCGTTGTGTGTAACGATGATGTTGAGATCACTAAGCCCTTCGGGTTTTTTATCTTGGATACTCTAAGGAAATGCACAGCGCCAAGCGTTCCACTGTGTATAGGGCTGATGGCCTAGTATTCACAAACAATATGAACAACCATGCCATGAGCAAGCCCAGGAAAAATCTGATGCAGACCATCAAAGATTTCTGCTTCTCTATAACGGTCAACTATCGATTTGGCAAATGTCGACTTATAGACGTAAGCCGAGACCTGAGGACGGGGA
>NC_043017.1:1437598-1440098 GCF_006345805.1 Octopus sinensis | reverse complement strand
CTACTCTGTACAAAACCAAATATAATATACCCTAGATATAACACCAACATGAACTTCTAACATGTTTTCTCTTGAGGTCTCTGGGTGAGACTTGGACCAAACTTGTACAAATTCAAAGCAAATGTCAAACAACAACAACAACAATAATAATAATAATAATAATAATAATAATAATAATAATAATAATAATAAGAAGAAGAAGAAGAAGAAGAAGAAGAAGAAGAAGAAGAAGAAGAAGAATGAGGATGATGATGATCATCATTATGTCATTTTTTGTCATCAGGGCGAAGGTGAGGGGAACAATACAAGGACAGTCATAATGTGTGGGGTTTACGTATAATGAGATGATAGAAAACTATACAATAAAAAATATACACAGTATACAATGAAAATGACGATACATATACATAATATACAAACGTTAAAAAATTGATAGAGATGTAGGATTCCTGATATAGGATGACCAAGAACAAGTGCCCCTACCAATTCCTTCTCTCCGACTCACAGGTCTATATTTACAGAGATACAATCCATTCTTGTTATTTTCGAAACTTTCACCCATCTTTCATTAATTTCACTCGAGGGCAGCACGATCCTCTTCAGATTTCATGAGAAACTTGACGAAGTCAATGTGACTTCTACCAAAGAGGAATGTATCTGTCTTCATACCTTTCAGGCTTGTCCATCATGCGAAGAGAAACTATCATGCGAAGAGAAACTATCCTGCCTGCCCGATGGAAGGCGGGCGGAGGGGCAATCATTACCACAGACGGGGCCGAAAGACGGATCAGACCCACATGTGACAGCTGTTGTTCGACATTATCCTCACAAGTTGGCAATGCCCGGACATTGAATGAGTACGTGCAAAACGGTTTCGTCCCTCCTGGCGCACCCCGAACAAGCTCGTCTGACTGCACATTCGTGTCTGCAGAGGTTATCTTGGACCAGTAGCACCTACAGTATCACTTCCAAGTCAAGGACATCTGGAAATTGCCCATGATAGTTCCCCACCGAAAGCCCTCCAGAACAGACTAACCAGTTCGTTTTCGTCGGTGCCCAGATTCTACCCAAAAATGTCATCACACTTTCCCATCACTAATCATCTATAAGTTTCTAAAGCGGAACGTCCAGTGATCCCATTGCCCGATTGGTAGAGGGCTGTAAGCACCTGGCGACATTCTAATCTTATAATAACACTGCTTGGATTCCCGTTATTTAGCCCGTCCGTAACATTTTCACATGATTATTTGAAGAGGGAGAGGGGTATGGTGTGGGATGGAGGGGAGTGGTTAGGAGAGAGGGAAGAGGAGGGGATGAGGTGTTGAGTAAAATGTGTAATTTGTTTTTTTTTTTATTAATTTTTTTCCTCGTTACTTTTCCACCTGTAAAGCTTTCACGTTATTAGTTGAAAGGAAAGGAGAAGAGCGAGAGAAAAAGAGGTTGAAGCGAAGAATGAGAGAAAAAAGAAGGAGAGTGGTGTGTATTAAGTCTGTTGAATTGTACATAAAATATATAAAGTGTATCTGTGAAGTGTATTAAGTAATTATCGTATTCCAATTTCCTTCACTTTTCACTGATTAGTAGATGAGTGGCTATCTTTTGAAACTTGCACATCAAAGGCTATGCTTTCGGATAAACTTTTTAGAAAACTTTTTAGAAATAAACCAATAAGTTTACCATTAATTCCATGAAATATTCAGGGGTCCCGATAGTAATAATAATAATAATAATAATAATAATAATAATAATAATAATAATAATAATAATAATAATAATAATGATAATAATAATAATAAACATGTAGGGAAAGACGAGAATAAGACTTAATAATAATAATAATGATTTGATAATAGAAAATTTAAAAATGTGGCATCTCAAGGCGACTACAGCACCAGTGGTTTTAGGATCTCTAGGAATGATTAAAAAAGGTACTGAAACTTATTTGAAAATGATACCAGGCTTACCATCCCTACAGGAAGTGCAAAACATCATGTTAACTGGAACGACTCCTGTACTGAGAATAGCATTATCGCTGTGAAAACAACATCCATTCATGAACTTATTTATTTATTAATGTTTTAAATACATCTTTTACCTGTGAATTTTGCATGTGTAATATGGGAATGCATACAATGAGCTTCTCTGCCCTAGGTGTACGGAAAACACTTGGCGAGAAACGGAAGAAAATTTGAAGAAAGAAGGAAAAAACGTAATAATAACAACAACAACAACAAAATTAGCAACAGCAGCAACAACAATAGCAATAACAACAATTATAATAGTAACAATATAGGTAATGGACGAAAAGGGGAAGGCAAAAATCACCTGATGCTTTGACTTCTAGACAGACGAGGTATTAGAGCAGCGAAAGCCGGATATAGTACCCTTTAGGACGGAGAAGCAAGAGTGTCCGATAAGTGACGTGGCAATGCCAGGTGATCAACCTATCATCATGAAAGAAGGAGAAGATGTTGATAAATATGGAAACCCGAGAATTGAG
>NC_043017.1:1420098-1422598 GCF_006345805.1 Octopus sinensis | reverse complement strand
CATGCTTACGTATACACGCATTTCAACGCTTGTACAAATACATATATGTCTAAGGGATATATTTTATTAAATATTCTATATTTATATGTTTTGATGTTACCATAATTATATTTGAAACTATATAGGGTTAGACAGGAAGATAAATATATATCTAAATATATAGTTGGATATATAGATATATTTATCGATGAAGTTAGAAATAGATACATAAACACGGTTGAGTGTGAGAAAAATGCGTGCGTATTTAGGTAGGTAGATAGATAGATAGATAGATATTTTGATCGGTAGATAGGTAGATATATATATATATATATGTGCATGTTTGTAAGGTGATAGAGAAAAGGAGAGCGCCACTCACTCAGAGACAAATATAGATATGTTTAGAAGTTTATAATTTTCAACCGATATCGACCGGAATTTTATGGAAAGTGAGAAAGCTTATTTAATATTTAATATTACTATTAATATTACTAGTAACTCATTAATTCTATTATTACTTCTCTTATCAACAAAGTAAATGAGAAATTTCTACACCCGCCAGTGAGATTTCTGTTTATTTACTGCAAAGAAACGATATTTTTTTTTCATTTTGCTAACGAAATCAATAGCGAGAATGAAAGATAAGAGAATGATGTTTGGAGCAAAAGGAAAAAAAATATATATAAATAATTTAGAAATATATAAATACATAAATAACAATATAAGTATATAAATAAAGCGTAAGGATTCTTTGAAATTAATGTGAAAAAGGCAACATATGAATAATAATATATGATAAAATGTGTTAGTTTGCATATTGGTGCATATCATTTATAAAGCAACCGACTTTTCAACAACGAGGAGATTCCCATTATCAAGAACGTAGATAAAATGCCCATCAATGGTAATGTTATTGCTGTGTGGAATTGTTCGATAACGGGTTATGATCTTAGCAATCGTCATCATCATCTTCATCCGCAACACCGCCACCATGTTTCTCATCATCACCACCACAACCACCACCACCACCATCATCATCATCATCGTTCTCATCAGCATAATAATAATAATAATAATAGTAATAATAATAATAATAATGATAGTATTAATAATATTAAATAACAGTAATGAAATTAATAATAGTAATATCAAAAATAATATCAGCACTATTAGGAATGATAATAATTCTAAAGATAACGATGACTGTAATAATAATAATAATAATAATAATAATAATAATAATAATAATAATAATAATGATAATAATAATAATAATAATAATAATAATAATAGTGGTGGTGGTGCTTGGGGGTGGTGATGATGATTTCTTTTATTGTCACCCACTTTCATTCATATGTAGAATAAATGGATGACAAAATTCTTACATAAGGTGTGGGGACAGAAATAAAATTATTAATAAAGAATGAAACAAAGAGGAGGAGCGGAGGAAAAGATATTTTGCAATATATTATAATGATAAGCGGAAATATCTAAAGGTCATGCGCAGTAAGTTAAGTAATATTATTATGTGCATAAGTAAAACGGTTAGCGAAAGGAAAGTGTAATGAAAATTGTGAAGTAAAAGAGCAATCAACCGACACATTTATGTTCCAGCAGTTTTTGATCATGTCACCACTTGTCTCTGCCATCTTGCTTTATGGTCGTGCTTCCAATACACTTTTTCGTTCTAGAAAAAACAGTAAGATATTTAGGGAATCGGAGCGATGAAGAAAAGCCATATCCTGGCAACAGTTTATGTTAAATATCTCTTAAATATCTCGCTCCAGACCGATCGACGTATTTAGAGTTCATATATTCATTATTATTCTCCAAAATTGATTGCATCCATTTCAGCCGCGTATTGTGATGAATTACATCTACTAACATTATTACAGAACTCCGATCCGTCTAAAACAGTTGTTAGTTTTATAAAACACCCTTTAATTTTTTTTCTGTCCTTTTCATTCGTATGTGAGTTGCAACTGTGAATATAAATATCTGCATATTTATGCTCAAAAAGTCATCATCTGAAAGTCTCCACCGTGTGCTTTCTCTTGTTTTGCATGTATACATATTAAGTACCAGACCTAATCGACTGGCTCTCTCCCCCCAAATTTCGGGCCTTGTGCCTAGAATAGAAAAGAACGTTAATAATTCTTTGTAATTTGGGCGCAAGTCAAGCGATTAATTCGTTGTTCATTGGGCACTATGCCAGCGATTTTGGTGAAAGAGCCCAAGGCGATTATACTGGCTTTAGTACTTCACTGATACATCATTTTATCGCTCACAAAATATCAAGACAACTTTGAACTCGAAGTCAATGCCGCTAAGCATTTTGTCCACACACTAACTATGATGCCATGGTGTTCTGTTAATAATTATTTGAAATTTTCACACAAAATCATCAATTTGTTTGTTTGTTTTTTCGTTTTTTTGTAGGTCTTTTTGGTACTGTCTGTGGGGAGGATTTGATTCCATTGATCCCAGTACTTCAATTATACTTCATTTTAACAACCCCGAA
>NC_043017.1:1412598-1415098 GCF_006345805.1 Octopus sinensis | reverse complement strand
ATGCATGTATGTATGTCTATATACCTATCTATTTATTCGTCTATCGAACGCTCTGTCAGTCTCTCTCTCTCTCTTTCTCGCTATAGAAATATTGCAAAATTCCTGATGTGTAATCCTGTGTTGAAACTGATATCGTTGTATTTCAAGATGATCATTTTTTTTCTTTTTTCGTTGCCAAATAAATTTATATATCTACATATACCTATATAGCTCACCTATAGGGTCTTCCTTTAAAATGAAGTCTCCAACGGGCAGAGAAAAACAGAGAGACGGAGAGAGAGACAGAAAAAGTAAGAGCTCAATTCTACTTAATCTATTTAACCTACTCCCTCTGCAGGCAATATTAAAATATACGGCCTTGGCTTGGCAGTGGAGAGAATGTAACATGTCTAGACGGTTTGATAGAGCCTTGGGGATTCTCACTATATATCGGAATAATCAGTACGTTTCTGGGCCAGTTCGAAGCATGGACTAATAAGGAAAGACAGCTTTGTTTATCATACCTAAATACGTGCCAATGAACTGTTCAATTAGAAGTAACGTGGGATTTCAAGCAACAACTGCAACAGTTCTAAGAATAACAGAGATTATTCAAATGTTTGTCTTGCCAGTGTAAAAGTAAGTCGCAGTTAAGCTGCTAACTGAAAATTATATTACAATATTTGTGTGGCAAAACCTCTGAATACCAGCTCTGTTATTTGGGAAAACTTAGATTTATAGTAACATAATCGATACCTATGATGATCAATCATCGTAGTAATTTGTCAACTCTGAGTATATAATGTTTACTCCAATGGAAACCATTCTTTTCTCTGCAATTTACCTTCAGATAATATCTTGATTTTTTTTTTATTTTATTTTTACAATGCTGCTTGTCAGAATAGCGTCAACGTTTACAGGAATTCTTTACGGAATTGCTAAGAGATGCTTAAAAAGCAACTATATTGCCTGTCTCCATTCGTTGATAAATGGTATAATGGCAAAAATGTTATAGATATTGGAATATTTTAAGGGATTTTTGTATTTTTGCTTTATTGGATTCTACACTGGTTGCATCCTGCAAATAGAAACTGAAGATTATAGCTGTTATATCACAACTACATCGCATCTAAATATTTATTATCGGTTAACACGACATTTAGGTTAATAATATACGCATCACTGTTACTGCTTCTACATAGCCACCCAAATTGCTAGAAATAGCAATCAAATCTCCACACTGTGATCACAGCATTTCTAAAGAAAAAAACACAAAATGACAAACACATAACACAGGAGCATTTGATGAAACCGTTCTAGAGACACTGCTTGGAACAACAGTAGGAGTGCCTTTCATTATCAGCCAGCCAGCTTCCATCCGTGTAGGATGAAACCCGAATGTTTGTTTTGTGGTACTGCAAAGCCAGCTTTTTACACGCACCACCATGTCAGCGCTTATTATGTTTGTTTTCAGAATACAATTCTTTACGTAATTATATTATTGACACAAAGATCCCCAACAAATCTATTTAAAAGCATATTTCGGGCTTCATTCGGGAATTCCACTTAACGATTATTAACGGAGACTACAGCAAGAAGGTTAGTGTGAGAAGCAAATGTATAATAAGGAAAGAAGCGAGAAGGGAAAGAAGATATCGTTGTATTCCATTATTATTTACCAGGAACATAAATTATTCCGTTCTTAATGAAAATAATATGGATAATATTATGTCCGATTATCCGTATTAGTATTGATTGATATCGATTGATATTGATTTTAAACTTCAGTATGGAACAAAATAATTTGTAAAGGGGAAGGTGAATAAAATAATTGAATTAAAATCATTATATTACATCTATATATTCTATTGCACTTCCAAATCAAATACAGAATGGAATTTGCTCTCAGGACATGGAGAATATTTGCTAATACTGGAATCAGTTTGAAGTCGGTAAGCTGGTGGAATTGTTAGAGCGTCGAAAATAAATGCTTTGCGATATTTCTTCAGCATCATTACGTTCCGTGTAGAAATTCCTCCGAGGTTGACCTTGCTTTCAACTCTTCGATATCGATTAAATAAGTACCAGTTGTGTACTAGACTCGTTATAATTGACCTATCTCTCATCTAATATTTCTGCCCTTGTCCCAAAATTAGAAACTCACAAGTAAAACAGAATCAGCTTTGAGAAAAAAAGGGCGTGAACTCGTTGTTGTTGGTTCGGTAGTTAAAGTGCCTCACATCATAGATTCCGAATTTCTCTTTCGTGAGTTCAAGACAGGCTACGGTCAAATTTAGTCCGAGGGAGGAGAAGGACCACTCGCAGTATTATATATATTATATATATATATATATATATATATATATATATATATATATATATATATATATATATATATATATATGCAAGAGTAACATAACAAGATAATGGATTATATCAGGCTTAATTGTAGATCACAACATTTGTTTCTGCACCGCACCTCATCTTTATGGTCACAATGTTGTGATCTACTATGAAAACC
>NC_043017.1:1400098-1407598 GCF_006345805.1 Octopus sinensis | reverse complement strand
AAAATTTGCTGAAAGAAAAGTTTACCTTCAATGTGAGCGTAATATATAAACCTCTGTTAATGACAATGAACAGTGACGTGTGGTTATTGAAGTAAATTCAAGCAAAACATCTAGACAGGCGGATAGAGAGTTAAACTTTGAACATGCCATAATTTTTAGATTATTTGTACAACATTTAACAATTCAAAATATCAGCCAAATGACTTCTACTTGATTTAAATTAAAATCAAATATATGTACCAAAAGCAAAACCAAACAATAAAAAAGCGCTCATTAATATGAGGTCCGTTCTGCACTTATTCTACAGAATAAAAGCGATCCATTTGTTGATTGCTTTAAGATATGTGAGATAAAACGCGTTCAATTGTGATTAAACATAAAATCATTTCTCCTAACACAATGTTACTTCAAAAACAAAAAATGCTCTGGAAAACCTTTATGTTGAAATCGTCCGCTACGCAACTATTTCGCTTTACCTTCTTAAATACCACTGAGGAAATCTATTGACAGCTGAGTGAAGAAACGCACCAAGAACTGAGCGTTTATATCCAGCATTGGTGAATCAAAATGTTGGCAGCAAATATCAAAAGATCTGAGCTTTGTGCTTCTATCTTGACCAGGGCACTCCCCCACACTTTTCACCGCCAGGATAACACTTTTTGCTATTACCTAGATAACTTCTAAACTAAGGTCTTCAGCAACAAAACATCAACTCTCATAAATCCGGAAAAATATCGCTCGGTTCCAAGTTTCTAGTATTATATGCTTCTTGATTCTTCTCAGATAAAGTACGTATATTCTAATATTTAATATTTTTTTAAACTGAAGGCAAATAGCTGCCAAATTCGTTACCGCCAAGGATAAAATATTTAGCGACAAATTTTTCTGTTACAAGATCAAATATTCAACTTTGCTTTTCATCATTTCGGGTTTCGGGGTTGATAAATAATTTACCAGTCATGCACTGGCAACGATGTAATCGACTAGCCTTCACATGTCAAATTTTCAGGCCTTGTGTATGTATTAAATGCAATTATTTCTTTTAATTGTATAATTTAGATATAAGAGCAGCAAATTTAAGGAAGGATAAAAGTCGATAGAATTCATTTCACAGGTACGCCATTTTATCATTCAGAGAAGGATAACAGGCAGGAAGATGTTACCGGTGGAAATTGAATTCAGAATGTACAGAACTTGTAGAAATACTGTAAAAAATTTTTTTAGATTCGTTAAGGAATCTGACAATAATTTTACCTGAGCTGAAAACACCTTGCAATAAATTCTGTGTTTAAATCCTGTAATAATATTTGGCTTGTAACAGATATGTAACCATAACAACCTTCAGAGATTTAGTACTGGGGAGTCGAAGTTGTTTGCCAGCACAGCGTATATGTAGAAAGGTTGCAGTGATTTGAAAGGAGATGTTATCTGGATTAGCTGTATTGGGAATGTGCTGTCAGATGTAACAGCAATTTGCTATCTAAATTACAAGAAGAAAAAGAAACGATTTAGAGATATGATCAAACATTGCATTACACACAGAATATTAAAAGAATTAATTTGCGAAGAAAACCTCATTATTAGCATACGCTTAAACGATGCTACGATCAAAAGATATATTCATAGTGAGAGCAACTAATGAGATAAAAACATTGCTTAGATTAGAATAGATATGTAATGTCGGTTTTCTTTTCCCTATTTCTTTTCCCTTTTCCCTAGACGTTTTGTTCATACAAAATTTCAACTAGTATTGTCTCTAATCATGATCATGTTATATTCCAATACTCATGGAATGAACGAGTGCACGCTATTTTATCACCTGCCTGTGATGTGTCAATCACCCACAAAATATTCCGGTAGAAAATAATATTTTTCATATAAAGAGAGTTCTAATGATACATATAAGATATATCGAAAAATGTTTCATAATAAATAGCAACAATATAAATTTCAAATTTTGGCCCAAGGTCAGCTATTTCGGGGTAGGGAATAAATCAATCCCATCGACTCGAGTGTTCAAATGGTACTTATTTTATCAATCTGGACAGAATGAAAGGCAAAGTTGACCTCGCTGGAATTTGAACTTAGAATACAAAGACAGATGAAATCCGGTTAAGAATTTTGCCTGCCGCACTAACAATTCTGCAAGCTCGCCAACTTGCAGAATATTCTTTTCTACTCTAGGCACAAGGCTCGAAATTTTTGGAGGTGTGGGCCAGTTGATTAGATCGACCCAGTACACAACTGGTATTTAATAGGTCGACCCCGAAAGGATGAAAGCAAACATAGATGTCTTGTTCAAAATCCTTAAACAACCCTTATTGAAGGACCTTTTGAGCGAGGTGGGCTACTCGGTCTGAAGAAAACTCTAACTGGGCCCACCTTCACGGTCATGCGGTATTAATCTTGGTAGGAGATATCCATGTCGGCCACATATAGTTGCGATGCATATGCATGGTGTAGCTTTAGCAAACGGGTACTCATGGTGGATATACTGGGCTTTGTATATTTCATTCCAGTGTCAATTCGATCGAATAATAATAATAATAATAATAATAATAATAATAATAATAATAATAATAATAATAATAAGCAACGAGCCATGATAAAACGATGGCAAGAAAAGCCCCTTCATGGTAAATACTGCACTAAACTAAACGCAAAAGAAATAGACAAAGAAAAATCCCAGCAATGGTTGAGAAGCTCAGGACTCAAAGCAGAAACAGAGGGATTTTTAATTGCAGCACAAGACCAAAGCCTCCCCACCAGAAATTACCAAAAACATGTAATGAAAAGAAATATTACAAGTAACTGCAGAATATGTGGAGATGGACAAGAAACAATAAATCATATTATCTCTAGCTGCCCAGTCCTGGCTAAGAAGGAATATATTCACAGACATGACAGAGTTGGAACTTCATACATTGGAAGCTATGCCAACATTATGGAATAACAACAGAAAAAAGATGGTATAGGCACACACCAGAAAAGGTCACACAAAACGAGAAAGCAACCATACTCTGGGATATGCCGATACACACAGATAGAGAAATTAAGGCCAACAGACCAGATATAGTTGTCAGAGATCATGAAGAAAAAAATGCTTTCTAATTGATGTATCAATACCGGCAGATGACAACGTGTCTCTAAAAGAAATGGAGAAACTCTCAAAATACAAAGACCTGGAAATAGAGATAACTAGAATGTGGAACCTGAAAACAGAAACAATTCCTATCATAGTAGGTGCATTAGGCATGATAAAAAAATATTCAGACAAATACATAACAAAAACACCAGGACTTACAAACACATATAACATACAGAAAATTGCACTACTAGGCACTGCACACATCCTACGCAGAACACTTTCCATACAATAACCATCAGAGCATCACAACAAATCACAGCACATACCCAAGGCACACAGAGCTGCGCTCGGTAGTGAAGTGAAAGCACGCTATAAAAATAAAACTACTGAATAATAATAATAATAATGATAACAATAATAATAATAATAATAATAATAATAATAATAATAATAATAATAATAATAATAATAGTATTATTATTATTATTATTATTATTATTATTATTATTGAGTGAGAGAGCAGTTCATGCCATCAAAGTGACACTGGGGTAAAATATACGAAGCCCAATATACCCATCATGACTACCCGTCTGATAAAGGTACACCAGGCACATGCATCACAACCATATGTGCGCGACATGGTGATCTCATATCAAGATAAACAGCACATGACCTTGCAGGTGGGGCCCAGTTAGAATTTTCTTCAGGTTGAGTAGCCCATCCCGCTCAATAGGTCCCTGAATAAGGGTTGTTTAAGGATGTTGAAAGAATCACCCATGTTTCCAGAGGTGAACTATTCAAACCCCAAAGAATCCCTCTCAACACATGGCTATGATGCTCCCCCACTACTTCTGCTCGTGATCAGAGATGCACATATCGTCAGCCACTAAGGGACATGCTCAACTGGTTAAGGTCAAACAACTGACAAGCAAATCTGTGGTATTGAGCAGAATATTTGCTGTAGCCCATCTTTTATACCAAGACAAAACAATGTACATGATAACACTTCCAATCAGTTAAGATCAGAAGCCATGAAAGCCACTGCCTGGTACTGCATCAGGGCATTTATTATTATTATTATTATTATTATTATTATTATTATTATTATTATTATTATTATTATTATTATTATTATCATCATCATCATCATCACTATCAAATGATCATTATCATCAACATCATTATCAAATGACGAGCTAGAAGAATTATTTCCACTCCGGACAAATTGCTTCGTGTTATTTTCTCCGTTTTTACTTTCCACCCTTTTGACACCAGTGTTCAACTAAGGTCGATACTATTGACAACCCCACGCCACCCGAAGGATTTTATATATTGTGTCTAGTGTCTGTGTGGTAAGTAGCTTACTTACCAACTACATGGTTCTGGGTTCAGTCCCACTGCGAAGCACCTTGGGCAAGTGTCTTCTATAGCCTGGGGCCGACCAAAGGCTGGTGAGCGGATTTCGTAGACGGAAACTGAAAGAAGCCTGTCATATGTATATATATAAGTGTGTGTGCATGTTTGTGTGTGTATGTATATGTTTGCATGTCTGTGTTTGTCCTCCACCCACATCATCGCTTGACAACTGATGTGGGCAAAATAGACCGATAGAATAAATCCTAGGCTCACAAAGAATAAGTCCTAGGGTCGATTTTTTCGATTAAAGTCGGTGCTCCAGTATGGCCGCAATCAAATGAGTGAAACAAATAAAAACGAATAAGAAAAGAATGTCAGAGAAGTGTATCTAGCAAAATGCATCATCATTATCATCATCATCATCATCATCATCATCATCATCATCACCGTCATCATCATCATCATCATCATCATCATCATCATCATCATCACCGTCATCATCATCATCATCATCTTCATCTTCATCATCTCATCATCATCATCATCATCATCATCATCATCATCATCACCGTCATCGTCGTCGTCCCTGTCGTCGCCGTCAGCACGTGCCTTGTTGTAGAGCGCTTAGTGACAAACTTTCAAATTAAAACTGGCTCCCTCACCAGTGTAATTTTAATCTTAGTACTACAGATTTTGCTAATCATCTGCTCTTTGTATGGAAGATATTATATTATACCGATAAATGCCCTTTCCTCTCCAGAAACGCGAATAAACTATGTTGCCCTCTGCGTATATCTTGCATGTCAGCTATAAATATCTCTTATAAATCCCAGGCAAGTTATTTATTGAAAAGTGTTATGTAATCCTGTCATTGGTTATTTCAAGAAAATCTGAAATACGGTTAAGTGTTTCTAATCTAGCTAGCATATCAGATTGATGTATCAACATAATGAAATATGAAGCTGTTGAATTCCTTATCGTAGCGTGGACTGAAATGTCAAAAGTTTCCTCATAGAAAACTCAATTAGAATTATAATATAACAGATTTTCATATTAGCAATATTTCATATGAAGCGGCGCTCCGGTGTGGCGACATCGCTGGAACATACCAGTCAAGTTTATCGTCTTATTTAATTCTCCTCTGTATTTGCTTTTGATACAATGTGTTTCAAAGCTGTTGATACACGGCGTCGTTGCTCCTGACAGCAATACTGTGGCCTTATAACTTGTATAAGTTCGTCAAAAATTAAGCCTTGTGTCCTCTGGGATTACGGCTGTAGTTACGTCACATTGTCGTTTCTCCTTATTGTAGCTCTATGGTGGTTATTGTTTCATCAACCCTTAAACCTAGCTTCCTTCAAGGTTATCGTTGTAGTTACATTAGTAGAAGGAATCTGGGCGTCACCGCTGTCCCTTATGGCAGTACTATGTCTCGGTGGATTTTATAGATTCATCAGCCATGAGACTTTGATTGGTTCGGGCTTATATTTGGAGTCACGTGGCTGGAAGATGTCTGGATGTCGTCGCTCTTTTTTGGCAATACTGAGTTTGGAAAGTTTTTTTAGCTCATCAACTCTTGAAGTTCGATCCTTTCGGGACTACGGTTGTAGTCACATTCCTTAAAAAGACCTGACAGTTACTAGTGTCTTTCTGTTATATCGACACCAAAATTTGCATAGTCCTTCATTTTGTAGTCTCTAGTTGAATAAAAGATCATTTTCCCCTCAGCAGGAATCGAACTCAGACAGTATAGAATTACATTGTTTTTGTTATGACATTTATATTCGGTCTTTTCATCATGTGTATGTCTCCTTTGAACTGATTTTGTGGCTTTGCCCCTAGTGTCATATAAATTAAGTCTGTTGTTGTTGTTCAATGCTGAACACGTTTTAGAATCTCTGTAACTTCGCGTCTTGTTTCCCTTTCCAGCAGTTTAAATTCATTTCTTTTATTATTCCGTTTTATCATTACGCCGACCAGAATTGAACATCGTGTCCCAATATATTTAAGCATTATCATCAGGAAAATGAACAACTTGTTCATCCCCCAGTAACCGGTTTATTCTCTCTATACATTTTCTAAGATCACTATGAAGTTGACAGATATGAGTTCTGTCGGACATTGTCGCTATTTCCATCCGTGACAGGTAACCTAAGTAAACAAAATAAGAGCCTGAGTATTTGCCCATTTTCAAATGCCAACATTCCTGGTTAATTTCTTTGAATTAATGATTTGCTTTGCTCTTCTTCACACATTACCTACCAGCCATTTCTCTCATAATCCCAACGTGCGTCTACTATTGCTTCTAAATTCCATCCAAATATTGTTATTCGTGTGATATATATATATATATATATATATATATATATCACATGGATCTATTGGTATGGTCTTTCCATCATTAACAGGAATCTTACTGATGAGCCAGCCTGAGTAAATAAATACTATTTTTATTACGAATTTGCGCGAAAATGCAGTATAAGAAAAGTTAATTTGTAAAAGTTTTTAATCTCATCTCACGAAATTTATCCAGCTATTGTGTATTCTAGTACACTCTTCGCCTTGAATGTAATGATATATGTATTATATGGCGTGTACTGGTACACCGGCGATTATAATTAATTATTGTATCGCATTTATCTTTGTTTACATTATCTCGATAAAATTCTGACCGTTAGACGATATACCACAAGCCCCTATTTTGTCGGGTTTGTTCGGAGTCTGCGCAGTGTTTTGAATAGTTTAGAAAGAGCATTTCGATAGAAGCACATGGATCTATTGGTATGGTCTTTCCATCATTAACAGGAATCTTATGATGAGCCAGCCTGAGTAAATAAATACTATTTTTATTACTGAATTGGCGAAAACTGCAGTATAAGAAAAGTTAAGTTGTAAGTTTTTTAAATCTCATCTCACGAAATTTATCCAGCTATTGTGTATCTAGTACAATCTTCGCCTTGAATGTAATGATATATGTATAATATATGGCGTGTACTGGTACACCGGCGATTATAATTAATTTTATTGTATCGACATTTATCTTTGTTTAGATATAT
>NC_043017.1:1392598-1395098 GCF_006345805.1 Octopus sinensis | reverse complement strand
TATTATTATTTTATTATCATTATTATTATTATTATTATTATTATTATTATTATTATTATTATTTATTATTATTATTATTATTATTATTATCATTATTATTATTTATTATTATTTATTATTATTATTATCATTATTATTATTATTATTATTATTATTATTGGCCTTTCAGAAGATAGTCACCCGGAGAGGGGTCAGGAATAGGAGAGTGTCTCAAAAATCAAGGTTTCTTGAAACTTTCCTGGGAAAGCCACAGACAGTAGTAATAGTGGGGGACGGGGGACTGGAATAGTATTTTGGACTTACGGAAGGACTGCATGGGGGCCACTATAGAGAAAAGACATGAACGCCTGCTAAGGAACTTATATTTACCTGACAGGTATCGAATCGATTTCGCTGATAGTCCAGGGTGGGCATGGAGCAACCCCAACGGGTAATCTAGATCTTATCTAGCTAAAACAATGTTTATGTCAGTGGATAGGGGTAGTGTAGGATGTTCACATTTTCAATTAGTCAGCTACACACACCACAAGTTTGTGATCGGCACAGTCGAATTACTTAGGACACTTCAGATCGGGAATTACCATAGAAAATATCCTGATGTCCTTGGCCTGGTAGTGCTACCGGGTGGCGCTACAAGGTCTATACATATATTATAAATATTTCCGATTGTGTTCATTGTATGCGTGTATACTTCTCTTTTTATTTTGTATATTTAATTATTTCTATGATTATTTATTTATTTTATCATTTCAAACTGTCACACTTTATGTCCATTTCCTTTTCCCCCCACTCACTCTACGCTCTGGTGCCGAATAAAGGAAAATAAAATGAAAATACTATTATTATTATTATTATTATATTATTATTATTATTATTATTATTATTATTATTATTATTATCATTAAGCGAGAGAGCAGTGCATGCCATCAAAGTGACACTGGGGTAAAATATACGAAGCCCAGTATACCCATCATGACTACCCGTCTGATAAGGGTCCACCAGACACATGCATCACAACCATATGTGCGCGACATGGTGATCACATATCAAGATAAACAGCACATGACCTTGCAGGTAGGACCCAGTTAGAATTTTCTTCTGGTCGAGTAACTCATCCCGCTCGAAAGGTCCCTGAATAAGGGTTGTTTAAGGATGTTAAACAAAACACCCATGTTTCCAGAGGTGCATTATCCAAACCCCAAAGAATCCCTCTCAACACATAGCTATGATGCTCCCCCACTACTTCTGCTTGTGGTCAGAGATGCACATATCGTCAGCCACTAAGGGACATGCCCAACTGGTTACGGTCAAGCAACTGACAAGCAAATCTGTGGTATTGAGCAGAATATTTGCTGTAGCCCATCTTTTATATCAAGACAAGACAATGTACATGATAACACTTCCAATTAGTTAAGATCAGAAGCCATGAGAGCCCCTGCCTGGTACTGCATCAGGGCATTTATTATTATTATTATTATTATTATTATTATTATTATTATTATTATTATCATTAGTAGCAGCAGCAGAAGTAGTAGTAGTAGTAGTAGTAGTAGTAGTAGTAGTAGTAGTAGTAGTAGTAGTAGTAGTAGTAGTAGTAGTAGTAATAGCAGGAGTAGTAGTAGTAGTAGTAGTAGTATTAGTGGTGGTGGATGTGGAGGCGGTAGGATCAGACAAGAAATAATGTGAATAAAGTGAACTACTTTCCGAAAACAGAAAATGATTTTGCATGCGGTTTATTGTATGTTCAAGACAAAAATGTCATGGTAGTAGTAGTGGTGAAGATCGTAATGAGAATTGTTTCGATTGTTGCCAGAAGGCTTGGTGGTTTTGGTGAGAATTAGCTATTTATTAACTCGACACAGTTTTTAAAAACGAATTGTTTTACTGACCTCGACAGGATAAAAGGCAAAGCTGACTTTGGACAGCATTTGAACTGAAACAGACTAGACAGACGACATGCGGCTAAGTATATCCTCCCACGTACTAACGATTCAGCCGGGTCACCGAGATTTTAAAAAAAAAAGCAATCACTAACACTGCCACAGCTATAATAGCAACAGTAGCAGCAGTAGCAACATGGACAACCAGAAACAAAAGCAAAAACAACATATGTGACAACAACAACAACAATAATAATAATGATAATAATAATAATAATAATAATAATAATAATAATAATAATAATAATAATAATAATTATTATTATAGGAATGTGGAAGCTAAATACAGAAAGAATTCCTATCATTGTAGGCGCATTAGGTATGATGAAAAATATACATAATAAAAACACCAGGACTTACAAACACATATAACATACAGAAAGTTGCACTACTAGGCACTGCCCACATCCTACGCAGAACATTTTCAATACAGCAACCATCAGAGCATCACAGCAAATCACAGCAAATCGACTCCAGGACTTATTCTTTGTACGCCTAGTACTTATTCTATCGGTCCCGTTTACCGAACCGCTAAGTTACGGGGACGTAAACACCAGCAT
>NC_043017.1:1385098-1387598 GCF_006345805.1 Octopus sinensis | reverse complement strand
GATTTTCCGCGGCCTGATACCTTCCTTGTCACCGAGCCGCATGTATACCCATATATATATATACGACAGGCTTCTTTCAGTTTCCATCTACCAAATCCACTCACAAGTCTTTGGTCGGCCCGAGGTTACAGTAGAAGACACTCGCCCAAGGTGCCACGCAGTGGGAATGAACCCGAGACCATGTGCTTGATAAGCAAGCTACGTACCACACAACCACTCCTCCACCTATGTATGTTTGTATCTATCTATCTCTCCATCTCTTCCTACATCTCTTCCTCCAGATCTCTCTCCCCTTCTCTATCCATTTATACTGATATCTCTTCCTCAGCTCCCTCCCTATCTCTCTATCTAACCGTCTAGCTATCTAACTATCTAGCTATCTATCTCTATCTCTCTTACCTTGTTTCATGTCTTCAGCACGTTAGTGTACCCAAGACACACTAGAAAAAGGGGCAAAATTCCTTTAAATCGTACTCTGCAGTCGTGTGAATGGGACGGATATATTACAAAAATGGGATTCACGGTGAAACTACGGTGCAAAAATCCAGTCATCCATTTCCTCCTCCCGCTATTCTTGGGAAAGTGGGGGAACGAGAATTCTCAGACAACTCTACAATTGAGTCCAATCAGCAGCAGAAATCATTACACTTCACGGCTGGATTCTCAAGAATCATCAACCGAAACTGTAGTTATTATGCAATCATCTCCCTGAAACATTCCCTTAGGTCGCATGCCGGTGCGATTCTTTCCTACGAGTGTCTAACAATGAAAACAGTAACAACAAGAAGAGAGAGAAGAACGGCATGATAAAATGATTAATTCTACAGACCCTCACATCCATACACGTTCACCATTTACTGCCACGCAGTTTACCAATTCCATTTATACTTATACAGGCGTTTATTAATTCTCAAATATTCAGGTTAGAATAATATGCTTATTGTAGAATGATGTACCTTGTATCTATCTCTCTATTTGACTATCTATCTATCTATCTATCTATCTATCTATCTATCTATCTATCTATCTATCTATCTATCTATCTATCTGTCTGTCTCTGTCTCTCTTTCTTTCTTTCTTTCTCTCTCTCTCTCTCTCTCTCTCTCTATATATATATATATATATATATACACCCACCCACACATACATATATGTGTGCGTGCATGTGTATACACACATTCGTAAAAACATATAATAGATATATATATATATATTATTATATATATATATATATATATATAGATATTACTACATACTTACATACGTATATACATGCATTCATCCACAGATACAGGCATGCATACATACAGGCATCCATCCGTCCATCCATCCATACATACATACATATATACATACATACATACAACATACATACATACATACATACATACATACATACACATTGATAATCGAACGTGACATTGCTAAGTGATATTAAGAAATATAAGTATCTGGCCCCTTATACCTCTTAGAGTGGTGTCGAAGGATCCGTGTCAGAAAATGACATCCCACCTAATGACTCTTGCTACCAAACTGTCATAATAGGCATTCTGGAGATGAAAACAAGTGCCGAGTTAAAAGGTTACAGAATTAATGTATGCTTTTCGGCTAAAAGCAATTAATTATACTACATATATTACTTATGATTTTCGTCTAAAATTCGCTTCCAATTTTGATAAAAGCTACAATAAAACCATAATCCTAATCTAGACGAGATATTACTGAATGGTACTTTGCCATGCTATTTGGCATTATAATATGGCGCGGCATTCACTTTGCAGTGTTCGATTAAAGACAATGATTCTTGCCATCTGGTTTATGTGGTTGAGGTGGTGTGTACCGTGGTGTTGTCTGCCTGGTCTCCTTGCTACGCTGATGCCATTCCTTTTAGAAAATCGATAATGTATATGTATATATATATATATATATATGTGTGTGTGTGCGTGTGCGGGCGTGTATGTATGCTTGCGTGTGTTTGTGTGTGCGCATACGTATATAGATATATAATTACATATATATGATATATAAATACGTATATAATATAATAATATATATTTATATGATATATATATATATATATATATATATATATATATATACATATATATCTCGAAGTGCAGATATGTATATATACAAGCATATGCAGCCTTACATATGCATCGACATTATATGTATATATGTACTTGTATGTATGAACAGACATATTTACAGACGTATATACTTATACACACATACACACACAAACACACACTTATCTACTTCGAATCGGCCTTCAGTTGTGAATTGGTGAATAAAAAGTGAGAAAGACAGATAGGAAAGCGAGAAAGACAGAGAGATACAGAGAGAGTCAAGAGAGAGAGAGAGAGAGAGAGAGAGAGAGAGAGTCAGAGAAAGTGAAATCAATGAAAACAAAGAGTGAGTTTGAATAATAGAGAGATGGATAAAGACTGACGGAGGGAGAATGAGTGAAAGAAAGAACGATAGAGGGAAATAAATCGTT
>NC_043017.1:1365914-1384998 GCF_006345805.1 Octopus sinensis | reverse complement strand
GCATCTAAATCATAATTCATATTCCGAAAGGCTCTACCGTACACGTTCTGACGACAGAGTGCCCGATCGCCGTATTTATTGCTGTATAAAATTCAGATAAATTATCTGTACAGCAATCTTTGTATGTTTAAGTATCTGAACATGCGTATATACATAGATATGCAAATATATTTACATGTATACATATATATATATATTTACATGTATACATGTATATATATATTTACATGTATGATGTGTATATATATATATATTATTATATATATATATATATATATATATATTATTTATATATACATACATATACATATATATGTATATATGAACGTATATATTGACAAATGTATGAATATATTTACATGAGCCCTGAACTTGAATTTGCGTAACGGTTGTACGTTCGTACAGAGGAAGATGTACCTTCAAAATTAAACTGTATTTTCTACCCGTTAAGCTAATCTTTCGTTTATTTGTTTCGGTCATTTGAGAGGCCATGCTGGAGCACCGCCTTTAGTCGAACAAATCGTTCCCATGACTTATTCTTTGTAATCCTTGTACCTATCCTATTGGTTCTCCTTTAACGAACCGCTGAGGTACGGGAACGTTAACACGCCAACATCGGTCGTCAAGCGATGGTGGTGGAACGAACAGACACGCACAAGTGCACGCACACACACATAAACGCACACATACACGGACACACACACACACACAGATATATATATATATACATATACACGACGGGCTTCTTTCAGTTTTCGTCTACCACATCTCCTCTCAAGGCTTTGGTCGGCCCGACGTTATAGTAGAAGACACTTGCCGAGGTTGTCCCGCGGTAGGACTGAACCCGGAACCACGTGTTTGGGGAGCAAGCTTCTCTGCCTATATGTTTAATATCTTATTTAATGGTCATATCAGTCATTCAATTAAGAGTATCAAATACACACTCAAAGTCATTCACTCACACCACTATAATACATAAAACACATTCTTGCACACATACACACATGCACATAAATACATATATACTGATGCATATTGACGTATGCATGTTTGTAGTCATAGAAGGAATGCTGACAATTGTATTGCTTGGTTCTGTATAACATGGCTGCTACGACGTTGCGAATAAAACTGATTTATTACGAAAAGTTTAGTAGGACTTGTTCGTAGTGTCTTGTTCTGATTAGATAGTGTCTTTTGTATCTAGTGCCTGTTGCTGTCCGTAACAGTATGTGAATATCCTACTGACTTGCTGCCTGGCGTTACGTAGGTTATAATTTGGGCAATTCTGGAGTTTCCAGTAAGAGATTTGGTGAAAGTCGGCGAGCTGGCAGAAATGTTAGCACGCCGTTGCGCATACATTTCAAAACGACCACATTTCGCCTTGATAATAGCCTGCAAAAGTGTGATCAATGATTTCCATGAACGTCCTACCATGTCTTCATCCAACTTCACCCGTTAAAACAAGGGACTTCCTTCAGAACTGACACATTTGAATAGGAGCGAAGAGAAACATTCATTTTTATGACGGAGCAGATAGCAGCAGAGTCCATGGAATTGATGTCTGGACTTGAAGGAGGCCATATCTCCTTGTCCCAAGAAACCGGTGAAATGTTCTTTGTACCACCTGTGTTAAATTGGATGTGTGGGCCGGAGCCCTGCCTTGATTGAAGATGTAACGCTCACCAAATGTTTTTCTGTAACCCAACGTATCACTTTGCTTGTATGCTTGTATTTACGTGGTATTTGTCTGAGCATGAATACATATTATTTATATATGTGCATACATATAAGCACATATGTATATATATATATATATATATATATATTATATATATATATGTATATATATATCTATATATAATATATCTATATATATATATATATATTCAATATGTATTATATATATAATATATTATATTATATATATAATAATATATATATATATATATATTATATATATACATATATATATATATACACATATACATACATATAATTACATAATGTATGTATATATTTATGTACGTATATATGTAGTACTATGTATGTATGTACGCATGTGTGCATATATACACAGATATATATCGTAAGACAATATCTGCTTAATGGGGAGCAAGTCTGTTTTGTAAAAAATAAAACAGCTACAAAATAACACGGAGCGCGGGTTATGCAATTTGCTTATTTGAATTATTCTTTCCATAATTTTTGCCAAAGGTTGGCACATGGATTTCTATCTGTTGCTTTTTTTTTGTTAGTTTACTGTAATTTTTTTAATGTTTAACTCTTTCAATAATCTTCTAAAGAATTTTGACAATAATTTCCATGTCGTTAATTTAGCAAAATTTGGACGCTTCCTTTTTAAAACAAAGAGTACAAACGATACACTTTTTGTGACCTTTTATTAGATAATATGACATTAGCTTCCTGCCTTGTGCTGTGCTTTTGTTTTTTCTTTCTCTTTTTGTTTTTGAATACATATAAATTTATTTGAGCATTCACTTTAAAATATCAGAGCAAAGCATAAAAGCTAAACATGAAAATCAAAATGAAACGCTGATGACCTTTTGATTCTGCGAAAGATAAAGCGCTTTTTTTTTATAGTTTTATGTGGCTCCCGCAGTGGTTAGTGGACATATCTCGTGTAGATTGTCAATTAGTTTGATATTTTCAAATTGATGGGTTTTTTCTTTGCATGTTGCATCAGTTAATAAATAGCCAATAGGGAGATAGTGCATAGATGTATCATCTCATTAACGTGTGTTCAAATACCCAGCAGGTGTTAAACCGAGATTTACTTACGTTATTGCAATAATCGTAATTCGAGTCACGTGTTAAATTCTTCGTTGTGAATATATTACGAACATATGGTCTTTGAATTTGGTTTATGAGATTCTTAATGGGTACTCATGTATTAAAACATATTTTGTTGTGACTGGGGAGGGCCATTAATATATGACAGTAATAAACACACACACTGATACTATTACATGAAATTTTTTTCTGTTTTTCGTCTGCTTAATTGGTCAGTTGGGTATCCACTAAAACAATTAGTCGCTTCATTGATAAACTATTTTGTCTATCAGTTAGCATTATTTATTATTATTGTTCATTCTCGAGCCAAGCCTGGCTCATGGGGCCGGTTTCCCGGTTTACTTGGCGTATAGATTCCCGACCTGGACGGGACGCCGGTCCGTAGCAGGTGAGCTGCAACTTGCAGGGGGAAAGAGTGAGAGAAAGTTGTGGCGAAAGAGTCAGCAGAAGTTCGCCATTACCTTCTGCCGGGGCCCCGTGGAACTTAGGTGTTTCGCTCATAGACACACATCGCCTGGTCTGAGATTCGAACCCGCTATCCATCGACCGCAAGTCCGCTGCTCTAACCACTAGGCCATGTGCCTCCATCAGTGGGCATGGTTCACCAGTATCCTTCCGTCGCCATTTATAACATCATCAAGGATCTGCCTTCTCTTCTCTATATGAAGGGTTAGTGTTGAAATTCCACCGAGGTCAACTTTGCCTTTCATCCTTTCAGGGTCGATAAATTAAGTACCAGTTACGCACTGGGGTCGATGTAATCGACTTAATCCCTTTGTCTTTCCTTGTTTGTCCCCTCTATGTTTAACAACTTTCGGGCAATAAAGAAATAAGGAACGTTAGCACGCCGGGCGAAATTCCAAGCGGTATTTCGTCTGTCTTTATGCTCTGACTTCTAATTCCGCCGAGGTCGACTTTTACCATTCAACCTTTCGGGGTCGAAAATTTAAGTACCAGTTGCGTACTGGGGCCACTCTAATCGACCAAAATTTCAGGCCTTATACATAAAATAGAAAAGAATTTGGTAGGATCTCGAAATTTCAGCAGGCAGAAGAGACTGAAACATCCAACTGAGTTAAAAAAAGTGTGATTTATAGAGACAGTTACCTTTTTATTTTCTAGCACATGTAAGCCACGATATTTAGGATTTTGTTGACGTACTTCATTAAAATCACTTCTGACATTCGGTGGCCTCATATTTATTGGAGTCGAGCTATATACGTTGGGGATGCATGAATCATTCTCAGTTATAAAATCGTACATTATTGAAAGCACAAATATGAGTTCTGGAAGTGAGATATCCAGCAGGACTGAGAAACCAAAAAACGAAAAAAAACAAAAAAACAGCTGGCATATTTAAGTATAACTGCATATTTTGTCATAAATCCAGAGACTGCATTAAGAGAGAATCTGAATTCAGTTCTTAGTGTGTAGTAGTGTATGTTCTGTATCACTGTAGTCGTTACACATTCAGGAAAAATTACTTTAAAAAAATATCTAGAGTGTACAACAATAATAGTAATAATAATAATAATAATAATAATAATAATAATAATAATAATAAAATAATAATAATGATAATAGTAATAATAATATAATATAATAATAATAATAATAATAATAATAATAGTAATAATAATAATAATAATAATAATAATAATAATAATAATATAATAATAATAATAGTAATAATAATAATAATAATAATAATAATAATAATAATAATAATAATAATAAAACAATAACGATGATGATAATAAAAATATTAATAATGATAGTAATAATAATGATAATAACACTTGCAATAACAATTCTAACTAATGGTAATAATAATATCTTACAACAACTGCAATAGTAATAATTATGAAGATGATGGTGATGGTGATGGTTATGATGATGAGGAAGGGAACGTTGTTGATGATGATGGTGATGATGATGATGACGACTCAAATATGACTCCCGTTTTTTTTTATTTCTAAAATAATAATATTACTTGGTATAAAAAATGAATTTTAAATATGTACATAATATATTTAAAAAACACGTGATATATCGACCAAAAAACAAAAGATTAAAAACACGAAACGAATAACAAAAACAAATTCACAAACATTTATCCATCGACAAACACATAAACCTACAAAATGGAGTTTTGTGTTGAGGGTCGTTACAGGAAGTGCATTTTTTTTTATTTCTTTACATTTTCTTTTCTTTTTTGTGGTTTGATATTTTAAAATAGAATTTAAGAATTTTGTTGCTTCAAAATATAGTTGAACATTAAAATATTATTATTATTATTATTATTATTATTGAGTGAGAGAGCAGTGCATGCCATCAAAGTGATACTGGGGTAAAATATACGAAGCCCAATATACCCATCATGACTACCCGTCTGATAAAGGTACACCAGGCACATACATCACAACCAAATGTGCGCGATATGGTGATCTCATATCAAGATAAACAGCACATGACCTTGCAGGTGGGGCCCAGTTAGAATTTTCTTCAGGTTGAGTAGCCCATCCTGCTCAAAAGGTCCCTGAATAAGGGTTGTTTAAAGATGTTGAAAGAACCACCCATGTTTCCAGAGGTGAATTATTCAAACCCCAAAGAATCCCTCTCAACACATGGCTACTTCTGCTCGGGATCAGAGATGCACATATCGTCAGCCACTAAGGGACATGCTCAACTGGTTATGGTCAAACAACTGACAAGCAAATCTGTGGTATTGAGCAGAATATTTGCTGTAGCCCAACTTTTATACCAAGACAAAACAATGTACATGATAACACTTCCAATCAGTTAAGATCAGAAGCCATGATTATTATTATTATTATTATTATTATTATTGAGTGAGCGAGCAGAGCATGCCATCAAAGTGACAAATATACCCATCATGACTACCCGTCTGATAAAGGTACACCAGGCACATGCATCACAACCATATGTGCGCGACATGGTGATCTCATATCAAGATAAACAGCACATGACCTTGCAGGTGGAGCCCAGTTAGAATTTTCTTCAGATCGAGTAACCCATCCCGCTCAAAAGGTCCCTGAATATTATTGTTATTATTATTATTATTATTATTATTATCATTATTATTATTATTATTATTATTATTATCATTATTATTATTATTATTATTATTATTATACAAACAACAGCAATATATAACAATAAAAACTGTAACGATTACTAACTACTATACAAGAACAAAACAAAAATATCCTTGATGTTGTAGCATCTATGTTGTTATTGTTCTATATGCTCCTCTTATTATTACTATAGTATGACTACTATGATGCTATATTTTCATTGTTATATATTGCTGTTGTTTGTAATAATAATAATAATAATAAGTATTATTATTATTATTATTATTATTATTATATTATTATTATTATTGTTGTTGTTGTTGTTGTTTTTGTTGTTATCATTATTATGATTAATGTTATTATCATTATTATCATTATTGAGTGAGAGAGCAGTACATGCCATCAAAGTGACACTGGGATACCCATCATAACTACCCGTCCGATAAGGGTACACCGGGCACATGCATCACAACCAAATGTGCGCGATATGGTGATCTCATATCAAGATAAACAGCACATGACCTTGCAGGTGGGGCCCAGTTACAATTCTCTTCTGGTCGAGTAGCCAATCCCGCTCAAAAGGTCCCTGAATAGGGGTTGTTTAAGGATGTTGAACGAAGCACCTATGTTTCCCGAGGTGAATTATTCAAACCCCAAAGAATCCTTCTCAACACATGGCTATGATGCTCCCCCACTACTTCTGCTCGTGATCAGAGATGCACATATCGTCAGCCACTAACGGACATGCTCAACTGGTTAAGGTCAAACAACTGACAAGCAAATCTGTGGTATTGAGCAGAATATTTGCTGTGGCCCATCTTTTATACCAAGACAAAACAATGTACATGATAACACTCCCAATCAGTTAAGGTCAGAAGCCATGAGAGCCACTGCCTGGTACTGCATCAGGGCAATTTATTATTATTATTATTATTATTATTATTATTATTATTAGAGTAGTAGTGCTAGTAGTAGTGCTAGTAGTTGTAGTAGCAGTAGTATAGTAGTAGTAGTAGTAGTAGTAGTAGTAGTAGTAGTAGTTTTAGTAGTAGTAGTCGTAGTTGTAGTTGTAGTAGCAGCGGCAGCATCAACAGCAACAGCATAGGCTATATTGTTAGTGTTTGTGGTTGTAGCAATAGTACCAGTTGTAGTAATAGCAGTTGTAGGAGTAGTACTATCGGCAGCAGTTTGTAGTAGCAGTTATAGCAGCAGTAGTGACAGTGGTGGTTTTGGATGCCGCTGGGGAGACACTGTGTGGGGACAGCGACAGATGTATTGGTGGTGGATTTGGTGGTAGCGACGGTGTGTGGGTAGAGATGATAGTGACGATAAGTAACAGTGTTTGCGGTGGGGGGTTCCATTGCTGGTGCTGTTCTGTGTTGGTTTATATATATATATATATATATATATATATATATGTAGGTCCCGGGTTGATTCGGGGTTAACCACAGTAAATAAGGTACTCAATACATAGCAGAGTAAAATTAATTTATTATATAATATATTTATATAGATTTGTTGCACTCTACCGATTTTAAGTTTATATTATATATCATACATGATGATATTGAAATTAACGTCGATTTTTTTTTTCGTTGCTGTAGTGATGATTTTTCTAGTTGTTGCTGCGTTGTTTTTCTTGTTGTTGTCGTCGTGTTATTTTAGTAGCTGTTGTTGTTGTCGTCGTTGTTTCTGGTCTAGATATGGAGATTACTGTCGCCAGCTTTGTCTAAACTCTCTTCTCTTCTCTCTTCCCATTCAAGACGATGATAGGAAATGGTATTCTTCATCCACCGAGCATCACAGCTACGACTACCATCACCACCACCACCATCATCATTACCAGCAACGTTGCTATCATCCTTACCATGGCTGTACCTTCACCGCCAACGCAGTTGCTTAACCAGTTACCAGCATCACATCTTACTCCAACCATTCCATCAAGGAAACCGTCCACATCACAACCAACATCATCACCACTACCAACCTCAACAACATCGTTATCATCAATACCATGATCTTCATTTATTTCATTATAAACATTACCATCCTGCAATAGAAATAATAACAATCTACATCATCATCATCATTGTCATCGTAATCGTCATCATCATCCTTATCAACATAATCATCGTCATCATCATCATAATCACCATCATCATCATCACCATTATCATATTCATCATCATCACTATCAACGTCATTCTACTTCTCCTCCTCATCATCATCATCGCCATCATCATCATCATGATTGTCTTCATTATAATCATCAACATTATCATCATCATCGCCATATACAGCTTCATCATCATCATCATCATAACTACCATCGTCATTCTCATCATCATCATCATCATCACCACCATCATCATCATCATCATCATCAACATCATCATTATCACCACCATCTGCACAACCAACACCGCCACTGTCACCACCGCTTCACCGCCCAACCCGCACCACCACACCCCAATATTTAACATTTGCTTTGAAGTGATTTTCATGAGAGTAACACGCCATACATTTCGTTACAATTCGAAAAACATAACGGTCATTAAATAATACGAAAAACAAAAACGAAAACAAAAAAGAAACTTTTGAAACAAAAAAAAATAATATAAACAAATATAAAATGATAAAACGAAATCAACAAAAAAATAATTAGAATTTAAAAATTTAACAAAGGGAAAATTCGCAACCCGCTTTAATGAATTCAATTTATCATCATTTTTTTTTGTAATACATTTTTTAAACTAATAAGAATACTAATAAAAAAAAGTAATACCAACAGCCAACACTAACAACAACAATAAGAGCCACAGCGCCAGGAACAACATGAACAATATTATTATTATTATTATTATTATTATTAAAATTATTATTATTAGTGCTATTATTATAATTATTATTAGTAGTAGTATCAATATCATCATTATCATCATTATTATTATTGTGGTTATTAACATCGTCATTATATGTATCGTGTTTAATGTTAAATTTTTGCGGCCTCTTGCGCCATGTTGGTTTGTGTTTCTAAGCTCTGTAACAGTATGGTTTTCCTACTAATTGCTACAAGAAACCATTTCCTACATATGTGGCAATTTTTGGTGACTGTAGACTATTTTGTTTCTTCTGCCTGGTGGTACCTTCCGTAGTAGACATGCCCTAGTTCCAAACTAGCAGTTATTTTGCATGCCACAAGTCCAGCAGCACTAACACCAAAACCACCAGTACCTCTCCGATTTTCAGCGGATGAAGGGCTCACCTTTTCTTCTTTTTATCTGAATAATATCCTGCATCCTGATAAATACTGGGCTCGAAGCAGTGGTAGCACCACACGCTCACAAACACACACAAATACACACACATGGGCACACACACACTCATTCGAAGTCCTCAATAACATACGAATTTTATGCGTCACGAGTATTTTCAATTCTTTATACATATATATGTGTGAGTGTGTGTGTATGTGTGTGTCTGTGTGTCTCTATGTATGAGAGAAGGTAAGAGAAGAGTCTTAATTGACGAGTATTATGCATATATGTATGGATGTATGCATGCATGTATGTATGCATGCATGTATGTATGCATGCATGTATGTATGCATGCATGTATATATGTAAACATACATGTATGTATGTGTGTATATGAGTATGTATGCACCCATGTATGTATGCATACAGGCATGTATGTATGTATGCATGTGTGTGTATGTATGTATGCATGCCTGTATGTATATATGTATGTATGCATGTATGCTTTGTATGCATGTATGTATTATGTATGCATGTATGTATATATGTATGTATGCATGCATATATGTAAGTGTATATGTATGCATGCATATATTTATGTATGTATGTATGTAGGTAGGTAGGTATGCGTGCCTGAAAGCATGGGTGTATACGTGCATGAATGTACAATTTTGTCATTCTCTACTTCCGTTCACTTCAGCCGCCATGCAACTACACAAATACTTTACTGGACGTTTCCATTATCGGGACCCATACTTCCGCCACCTTCTAGGGAAGAGCTATGCTCGAAACGTAATAAATAAAGTACGGCTCTTTTCCTAACTTTATTGAGAAGCAAATCAATCCATTCCATATACTCCTTTTGTAGTTTTGGTATTTACTATTTCGAATGTTCGATTATTAATATTCAATTTGGCTACATATGAATGTATGTATGTATATATAGATACATAGATACACACAAACACACACACACACACACACACACACACACACATATATATATATACATATATATATCAAATATACCAGTAATCCAGTAATTTTTTTTTGTTACTTTACTTTGTCTTTTTCTCTTCTCTCCTAGTGCTGTATGAAAATTTAATGTGGTTTTGAAGTCAGGTTCTGGCTGCTATTTCCAGCGTGGTGGTATCTCTTAGATACTGTAAATCATAATTTTAATAATAATTATTACCTTTGAAGGTTTTTATTCCCATGCTGGCCACATGATAAGATCGATATTTAAATAACGATCCTATCCTTATTCATATAAAATACACACGTACATATACACGTACATAACATATATATATGTATATATATATACATATATACATATATATATATGTATGTATGTATATATGCATATATTTACATGCATTATCTGTTTACACGCATAAGATCGAGTACAGACGCACACATGCACACATACACATATAGATAACTATTTTATATTATACTGTACCATACTCATCTGTTATACACCACATCATGCTGATTCGAATAAATAGTATAACATAACGAGCAGATAAAATATACTTCTCTCCCAAAACTTCCTTAATTAGCTCTATTCAGATATTTAAAGAAGACCCTGGAGCGTGGGAGTGGGGAACACCTGTGCTGGGTCATGCAAATCTGCATCAGATTGTGAGTCTAATTAATGGTTACCATGGATCATGTGAGTTTGATCTAAAAGTTCATGGTTGGCTATTTTATATTTCCTACATATTAATGCGGTATACGTTTAACCATGCAAATAAAACAGATATAAAAGCTTTGGTTTCCTATCTCAATATGTGCAAGTGCATGTAAGCGAAGGTGTGTATTCTCGGACTTATATCTTTTCAGAATATTCTTAGAAAGTGCAAATTGGAATATACGTGACTTTGGGGATACTGAAATATTTGTAGATCTATATATAAGAAATTTACATTCGTAAAAGTACATGTAACTGTAGCACTTGAATATAAGCACACTTGCCATAGTATTTTGCGCTTCCATATATATTTAAACGCATTGCAGTATTTATCCACATAGAAAGTATTTACAAAGAAGCATTTATTCATCAAGATATCTATACCCTTATCTCTATCCATCTATCTATCTATCAATCTATCTATCTATCTATCTACCTATCTATCTATCTATCTATCTATCTATCTATCTATCTATCTATCCATCTATCTATCTATCCATCTATCTATCTATGTATCTATCTATCCATCTATCTAATGAAAAGGATTAATCTTGTTGAAAAGGTGGTATTAGTGGTGGGAGTAAGTTGCTAGGAAAACCTAGGCTAATTGTAAGTAAGGATAATCATACAAAATTACATAGACCTAATAAAGAGGGCAAATGACGAGTAATATCTGTGTTTACAAGAAAGTATTATATCCGAGGCCCGAGAAACTTATAACGATTTACTTCTGCCCTTTTAAATTTCTCGTTTGTACTCTGTGTAAATTTGATGTATTAGTATATATCTATATCTATATATTTAGACTTAATCATTCATCATCTCAAAATCGTCAGTTTGTGACTTCACTATTGCATGTATGCTTTCTGTATGCTGTCTGTTTTGCATGCATACATATATCCATATTTTGTATATCGAACTGCGCCTGTTGTATTGAATTTGTTTATCAGATTAATTGCCTCTTTGTGTGTGTGTGTGTGTGTGTTGTTCAAATGTACAAAGACAAAAGACAAAGATAAGTAATGGGTCAAAAGACAAGGTGAAGTAGTTTGACGCTCAAGAAAAAACGGAAATGTGTTTGACTTTTGGAGCCTAAGCTCTTCAAAAAAGAAGAATGAGGAAAGGAAATGGAGACAGAAAAAAGGACAGAGAAAAGAAAAACGTGTCCAGATTAACGATTCCACAATCCATATACGTATATCCTATCCGCAATCCAGTATATTGCAATATGTTAGGGGAAGCACACATGCTTTATATCAATGAATTGGCTAATTCTGTCTTCTATATGCATTGGGTTCTGTGTCATCTAACGCAGGGTAACATGTGCTGAGGAATATACTTTACATAATATGCATTGAACTATCTGAAACACACAGACACATGTCTTCAGGTATATCATGTAGGATCGCATGTGTATGGCAGTATAAGTCTAAAGATTTATGAGCGTGTGTTTATATCTATGTATGTAGATTTATGTCAAGTAAGTTCACAGTGCAGCAACATTTCAATTCATTCTTTTCATATATATATCTGAAATAACACATCCATTCTTATATATTTTCTGTCAATTTATGAATTTATTTGTCTCTTTATCTTTATCCATCTATCTGTCAGTCTGTCCGTCTTTCTATCTATTTATATCTATTCATCTATCTGCCTCTCTGTCTCGCTGTTTATCTGTGTCAATGTATCTATCAATCTCTCCTTTCACTTATCTATATGTCCACACACACACACGCACACATATATATATATATATATATTTATATATATATATATGTTTGTCTATTTACCTTATTGCATATTTATCAACATATCTATCTACCTATCTATCTAGTTCACTATCTTCTGCACAGCCTATGCATCTGCCATCATAATTTCCATTCCCTTTCTTTCTTTCTTTCCTTCTTTCTTTCTTTCTATCTTCCTTTCTTTGAAGGGGTCCGTTAGCAACCTCATTTCGAAACATCAATGAGACGATATCGTTTGATATCATTGCATGTTAATGAAATCATGTAACATGGCGGCTCTGTGGTATGATAGGATATCTGATAAAATCCAATATAGCAAAATGTTATCATATAATGTAATAAATGACTACGTTATATCTCTGTGACTATAAAATAAACCAAGCCAGTCCTACATTAACACATAAAGATCTAATATCTCATAGCAAACATTTGAAGGATATTTCTTACAGATAACGTTAGTTACTGTTCCTCTCTCGTAACACGAGACTCAAACAATTGCGTTGGAGTTGATATCGAAACTAGATTATATCTGTTACCAATCGGAGTACCATAGATAGTCACGTGTTGCAGGATTTCTACTTGCAAGCCAAATGAAATAAAAAATAACTCAGATTTTAAGGAATTTTACCCTATAAATGGATTCAAGTTTTTTCTTGTGACCATATTCTAAGTTCTTCAGAGTAGATTTCGCTCTAGCGGAATATATTTAAACAGAAATGTACTAAGAAAAATAATTCACAGTTGTCAGTGATCTGTATTTCAAAGACGTAGACAGATGCAATAGAACATACATCTTTGGTCTTTTTAAAACTCCCCTCCACTTCAAGTTGATGTGTCATCATTACCAAATAGCAATGGAGACCAGTCCACTTGTGAAGGGGAAACAATTTCATGTTCGTATTGGAGCTTCCAACGTGAATGCCAAGCAGTGCAGTATGTTCTTTCCAAATTTCTGACAGATTGAATTGCGTTATGGTGCTGTTTTTATCACAGACGATGCCAAACTGACCCTACTATATTGTGTAATCGAAAATCAAAAATCGAAATAAGAAACAAACCGCATGTGCGAAATTAGAAATACAAAATGGTGAGAATTTACCCATCGCAGTCTGTATAGATTTATATGTATATATATATAAATATATGTGTGTATATAGAGTGAGAGTGGGTATGACAAACGATAATAGGCAAAGAGATAGTTGGATAGAGAGGTATATATACATACAATTAAAATAAATAAATGCGCCCTTTTAAAGCCTAGCCAGGCTCCTGGGCCCCGTTTCCCGGCTTCAATGGCGTATGTGTTCCCCAGCTGGACGGAACGCCAGTCCATCGCAGCGTTACTCCTATTTGCCAGTTGAGTGGACTGAAGCAACGTGAAATGAAGTGTTTAGCTCCAGAACACAACTCGTCGCCCGGTCCAGGAATCGAAATTACAATCTTACGATCATGTTGCTGACACCCTAGCCATAAAGTCACACACACACACACACACACACACATATATATATATAATTTATAGACAGATAGACAGATATCATTAGGGAGGTATATAGATATATAGATTATTGAATATATACATCTATGTATATATGTGTGTGCACCCATAACATCTACCCGCATAACACCTCTGACTGCAACCCGCTTATACATGCGTATATGCGTGTTTTGTGTGTGTGTGTGTGTATGTGTGTGCGTGTGTGTGCGTTTGTGTGAAGATAGATAGATATATAGATAGATAAATAGATAGATAGATATATAGATAGGTAGATAGATAGATATATAGATAGATAGATAGGTAGATATGTAGATAGATAGATAGGTAGATATGTAGATAGATAGATAGATAGATAGATAGATAGATAGATAGATAGATAGATAGATAGATAGATAGATAATAGATAGATAGATATATAGATAGGTAGATAGATAGATATATAGATAGATAGATAGGTAGATATGTAGATAGATAGATAGGTAGATATGTAGATAGATAGATAGATAGATAGATAGATAGATAGATAGATAGATAGATAGATAGATAGATAGATAGATAGATAGATAGATAGATAGATAGATAGATAAATAGATAGATAGATGGATAGACAGACTGAGCAGAGTACAACATTGTTCTGCGTCTGTAGATATTCCAGTTTCGTGCCTTACAGAATTTGTGTTTTTATGTTACAATCGGAGTGTCCGTGGGGGATTTCACATCGACGAACAAAACCAAAGAACATTTTGACAATGCTGCAAGAAATTAAGAATGAAATTCTCTGATTGGTCTTGACCTGCATTGCTCTGCCGATGTAGCAATTACAACGAATTACTTAAGAAATACAAAAATGAAGGGAAATTTCTTGCAATAGCCGTATGCATATAAAGTGGTAGCATGATTACAATAGCAATAGGTAAATTACAAGGCTAATGTATTATTATCTGCCACTGCTGATAGAGATATTCTCCAAAAGATTACACATAAAATCAAACGCAAGCATATGCATATTACAAACAGACAAGAAACCTATGTACATATATGCTTGTGTATATATATACACATATACATACATACATGTGTTTTTATATATATATATATATATATGTCTGTATATATATATATATATACGTTTGTATATGTGTAGGTATAGTCATTCATAATTCAATATATTTATATGCAAATACATATATATACATGCAAATGTATTCACACGGGCATCTTTCACGGTGTATATATATAATATATATATATATATATATATATATATATATGTTATTCGGACAGTTTATCATTTTGTTGACTTAGAAATTCCCATATATGTAGAGGGTGTGTTTGCACGCAATGGCTATGCGTAACTGTGTATGACTTCGTATAAGTTTTTTGTGCAAGTATATATGTACGCACTTACGTATGTATATATTTTATTTTATGTCCTTGTGGTCCAATCAAAATGAGCGCATAAATGAAATAGATTAACCGTAATTATCCGAACACAAGTAATTGCCAGCGGCATCTCATAATTCTGTTCCTTAACCGTTAAGTATGCACTTAAATCAACAGTCAATTTATGCCAGTCTTTCATCTATTTCTCTCTCTCTCTATCACTTTATCTGTTTCTTCCTTCCATTTCAATATCTTTTGTTTTATTACTCTGCATATTTCTCTCCCTCTTTATCTCTCTGTCTTTTCTGTGTCTTATTATTAATATTTTTCTTCCAACTCATTCGCTGTTGTTGAAAAATTTTTAAATTAAGCGATAAGTATATCAACAAGATGATAATAAAAGAAACACGGCAACAACAGCAACAACAACAAAACGACAGCATTAACAACAATAAAATCCGAAGTATTTTATACCCCAAGGGAAAAGCTTAGTTGTCGGTTGTAAGTAATTGAAACAAGCAAAACCAAGGACACCTACATTATTATATAAAACAACAAGAATGTTTTTATATTTTAAATTTTGTGATGATCAATTTGGAATTTATGAACAACGAGAAAGAAATTCTTCAATTAGTTCTTATAGGAATTTATGTGTCCACATTTGTTTGCGTGTGTTCGTGTTGTGTGAAGGGTGGGGCGACGCGCGTGCGTGTGGGTGCCTGTTTATGTGTGTCTGTGGTCGTGTGTGTGAGAGGCTGTGTACACGTGTATTGTGTGTAGGTGTATGTGTGTATGTGTGTATGTGCAAACATAAGTATCTATGTACATGTATATATATATATATATATAATATAATATATATATATATATATATATATATACTTGCATGTACAAATATATTTGCATCTCTCACTCTCTCCCTCATTCTCTTTCTCTCTCTCTCTCTATATATATATATATATATATACATATAAATATATATTTATATATGTATATATATGTATATATTTATGTGTGTGTGTGTATATATATATATATATGTATATATATATATATATTATATATATACATACATATATACATACATATAGATACAGATATATATGTTGCTACATTCATACATATTCCTATATATATAGACACAAAAAAAGAAATGATTTGAAATAAAATTCACTTTGTGTGGTTTGCAAAAGAAGATGAATTATATTGCAGAAACTGTATCATATATAAGAGTGTACGAATAATTGCAACGTGATGAATGTGCCGTAGTCGTGTATTCTTTGCGTTTTATTATATTGTATATATATATATATATATTTGACACACACACACACACACACATACACACACACACACATATATATATATATATATATATCTGCGTGCGCCCACACTCACACACACACATATGTATATTATCTATTTATATATTCCTTTAATATATTTGAAAACGTGATGCAGCTATTAAATTATGTTGCTATGCTAACATGTGGCTTATATTTTGTAAGGATTTTATTTGGATTGGACTCTTGTAGTTGCTTTTGTCCTTATCATGGTTGCCTTTGTAGCTGTTATTAGTAGTACTAGCTGTAACTGAAATAGGAATTTTATTATGGGAAATGTTGCTGGTAGGTGTGCCAGTGGTTGTGTTACTAGTAATATCACTGGGGATTGTAGTTGCGGTGGTGGTGAGAGTAATCATGGTGATACTGTCTGCAGTGTATATATACATATATATTATTATAAAAATCTAACTTGAGGGAGCGTAACATGTAAAATCCAGATTACATATGTTTTCCAGCTAGCAGATCCTCTGATCTAATAATTGCTCAGCGCGGGGTACTCAGCCAGTTATTCATCAGGCCGAAGATCCTTAACGACTATGCAACGTTCATACAATTAATGTACCTTCGGCCTTATGACTAGCTAAGTGAGTATCCTTCGTTGTGTAATTATTACAATAGAAGGATTTCACCTGTCACACTTCCTCTATCTGTATCAACCAAATATGAACCATTTTGTTGCATAATGTGTCTCCATCTTTCCTTTAATTTGAAAATACCCTCTTCCCAGAATTGAGGTGGTTTCATGGCAAATAATTTATCAAGGTATCTTTTTACGTCATCTGAGGAAATGAACTTTTTACCATTAAGACTATTCTGCAGAGACCTGAATAAGTGGAAATCTGAAGGAGCAATATCTGGTGAATATGGAGGGTGGGGTAACACATCCCGACCAAGCTGCAGCAATTTTTGTCTGGTTCCCAAAGCATCAAGTGCTGAAAATGAACTTTCTTATCTTCCATTTTAAAGGGTTACAGAATTAAGACAGGTTATAGGAACATAAACCTTCTTCCACGAAAAGATAGCTTGAACTATGCTCTAAATGGAAGTGTAGTCAAATCCTATTTTACGAACTCAACCATGTTCTAAAATAAGTCGAAAGTTAAGCTACTATAAATCGGCACGAACTTTCCGGACAACCCAATATATGTGCATAGGTTTGTATATAGATTCTTTTATGCATAGTATTTTGAGTTTCTTAAAGGAAAAGTCGTTGTTGCTTGCTGGATTCACTGAATCTCCTGTGGAGTGAATTTGACAGAGTAAAGTAGAAAAAATAATGTAATATTGGTTTCAAACTTTGGTAGAAGGCCAGCAATTTCTGAAGAGAAGGAAGTTGTTTGTATAGATCCCTGTACTCATGTGGTGCTTGTTTTATCGACCTCGAAAGGATGAAAGATAATGGTGATCTCGGTGGAATACGAACTCAGAACGTAAAGATGGAGGAAATATCTCTAAGTATTTTTCCCAGCTTTCTAACGATTCTGCCAGCTCGGCGCACTAAATCAAATGAAGCATTGACTTTAAACTTCTCGCAAGGCCTGCCAGTTCATCGGGTGGCGTGCATTAATTATATCGACCCCAGTGTTCAACTTGGGTCGATGGAATTTTACTCATTTTATCGACTCCGGGACATTGAACGATAAAGTCGACTTCGGCAGAATTTGAACACAGAACGCAAAAATTGGTGAAATGCCGCTAAGCATTTTATCCGGCGTGCTAACGACACTGCCAGCAACCGCCTTAGAAATCAAACAGAATATTGCCAAGAAAATTGGCAATCGTGGTATGAAAATGATGCAGACATCTGCGACTCTAGATTTTTATGACCAGTCTGATAACAGTGTGGTATTTTATTGCCTTCAGAGAAAAGACATCAAATATTTTACAAATGAAGGACACGATCACGGCTATCGGATTAGACAGACAAACAGAAGTTAGTAAGCATATAAAACCATAGATTTATACAAGTTATGCAGGTATTTATGATGAGAACACAAGGTTTGAGAATCCAACATGGCTGTTTGTTACGCTTTCCATGTGCGGAGTGAAATTTCTCCTGATTATGTACCTACAAAAGAGGTTACATATATCATATTACACATTGGTACTGCGTAGATAAAAACACCTGTTGACAGGCCTCTCATATTAAATATATTGTTAAACTCTTACTCTACGCAAATTAGTAACACCACTTCACTGCAGCAGCAGGATTTGCTCATTTGTTCGTCATGCTTTCATTGTACG
>NC_043017.1:1350914-1360914 GCF_006345805.1 Octopus sinensis | reverse complement strand
ATATTTATTTATCAGACACTTGTCTGTACGAATAATATAAATAATATTAATAATGTATCTCTACTACACAATGTCTTCGAGTTGCCTGGAATTATTACTTCTAATATTGTTTTAAAAACTATCTATTTTCTCCTATATATGAAGATTAATCCTGAACTTCAATTCAATTACTATCATTGTTATACATTAAATAAAATTAAGATTAATATTTCAGAAAGCCATCTGTAGAACTCCATATCACAATGTTTTTATCGAGTGCACAACGACATCATAAATTTAGCTGCATTAAAACGATAAACGAAAGACCATCGATTCAACTATGACAAAATAGATGAACAACAAATGGTTGTCGAGTACATTTCATTCTTTCTTTCCTTCGAAATATTCCTGGTGCAATGTTTCAAAATGAAATATATATATCTTAGCTTCGATAACAACAAACTGCATTACGTTGGTTCTTAAAAACAAATCATGGTAAATCTTAGCTGAACGATTAATCGATATTATCAACTGCATGTCTTTTAGAACACTATAAATCTTCAGTTGTTCGCGAAGGCAATTCTGTTTAATAAACGGAATCTTCTCTGTCTGCGATGGCATAGATAATTCTCGGATAATGTGTTGACAAAGATTTCTCATCTATCTTAATATTATGAATCGTACTGCGCCAGTATATTTATAAGCCTTGCTCAAGGAATTAGATAGATAGTTCAATAAGTGAAAATATATCACAATATAAACTCGGAATTGGTTTCAAGACGCACATATGCCTAACAAGCGAACGCACAGGTACGTAATCAGACACACATGCACATATATATATATTTATATATATATATATATATATATATATCGTATTGGAAAATATAAGCGACTGCACATGTAATCATATACGATGCATACGTATATGCACACACACACATATATATATCAGATAACAAAAAGATTCTCCGAACTAAGATAATATTACGAAGCAAGATGTAGACAAGAAGTAATGCATTAAGTCAAAGATTGAAGACATTATGGTGAAAATATGTAACGAGAAAAGAAAATTCAGCAATCAATGAATATGTACAATAAAAGTAAATAGGCCGGAAAAAGAAAGAAAAGACATCCTTAAGTTTCCACTTATCTTCTTTATCACAATGGAAGGAAACAATCGAGAGACGCTAAAGAAAAAAAGAGTGTTTCTGAATATTTTAGATGAGTGAATAAGTGGTAAGTCCAGTGTAAAATGGTAGTTGATTAGTAGGATTGTAAGACTGATGGGAGAGACATATTAACCAGGGATCTATCTATCTATCTATCTATCTATCTATCTATCTATCTATCTATCTATCTATCTATCTATCTATCTATCTATCTATCTATCTATCTATCTATCTATCCATCTATCTATCTATCTACACACACATTTATATATATATATAATATATATATATATATATATATATATCCATTTATCTATCTATCAAGCTACCTGCCTACCTACCTATCAACTTACCTACAGACCACCTCCACCTGTGGGATGAAGTTAAAATAATGGTCAGAGACCACCACTAGAAAATACGAAAACTAAAAGAAGCATCACATATGCTAAGGCACAACAACCTCCTAAGTAGACCGAGTGCAGATATGAGTAACATATGGGAACCGGTATTAAGGAATGATAGGAAAATATTAGATTTATAAACCCTAAAATCCACTCCTTAAGGGCATATGGAATAATGGATAAGTGCGCAGGCTACTAACCCCAAGATTCCAAGTTCGATTACAAGCAATGGCCTCAATGATAATAATAATAGTAATAACATCGAAAAATACTTTAGGAATGAGAAACCAGGTCCGAAATTTCCCCAAAGCACCTGATGTAGGTCCGAGGGTGTATCAGCCGAAACGTATTAACAACAAACAAGATGAGGGCAAATATTTGATTCTCACAATCAGCCGACCTAATTCTGCATTTCACTACTCACAGTTTTGAACTGCTAAACGTTATTATTGCACTTCATTCATACATTTCTATATATACATACTATTCTGAATGCCAATTACTTCGACAATTCTGCATTTTTACAGTTACACTTTGTCCATGAGAATAGATATTTTTTTATTCCATAACGTATTTGTAGTGGCTTCATGCAGGCATAACGTGGATTCGATCCTCCATTGCCAAATTTCTCTTAACACTTCAAAAGCGCTTTTCTCACGGTAAAACAATAGTTTTTTCTGTGAATGACAGCAGTTATACATTTCCCAGATGCCTGAGAAATGAACATCGTTATCCCCAGAAATTAATAGGTACACCAGCTAATATATATATATATAGCGAGCGAGAGAGAGAGAGAACTCAGCCGATATCTGATGGCTACGAATTCGACTATCCGTAGGTAGCCGCCTGCTGCTAAGGGTAAGTAACCGATAACTCTCTGCTGTCTTCCAGCTTTACTCCGTTCGAAATTTACTTTCCTTTCTATAAAATATCATCATATTTAACTCTTTCAAAGTTGCTTTGTAAAATGTATGTATGTATGCATATATATATATATATATAATTAATCAATATAGGGTGGCAAAAAATTTCGTAGAATTCTTTTGCCACCAGCGGCCTAGTGGGAAAAAATTAAATAGTCATAGACCATTTATAAATTCAACAGCTGCTATATATATATATATATATACACACATTCTGGTGGCATTTCATATCTTGAATTTCAGTGTAAACAATCTTCCATCTCTGCTACATTTATTTTTAACGAATCATCTTCAGAAAAATACAGCTGAAAGTTCATTGAAGCATGTTTGTTATTCGTACGATTGTAAAATACCCTTTAAAAGCTCAATTTCCGTTAACATTTTCTGTAATTATCTTTTCTATTTAGTCTTAAATCTGCTTCTGTAAAAAAAGAAATAAATAACGTCAAGTGTAACTGCTATATTTTTTACCTTTGTATTTGAATTACGTTATTATGAGTTTATATATTTTTTCTGATAAACTTTCGCTTGGCTTTTTAATATTTCCTTTTTCTTTTCGTTTTCCTTGTGCATGCTTAAGTAGTTGTATAACTTGGCGTTTTAAGTTTTGTTTCCTGTTATACGTTCCGTTCAATAGACTGCTTTTGATACGATGTATATGGCGTGTCCTGTTCTAAATAAAAATTGAATACAACAGGATTACATTTGTATTTTTTTATAAACATTATAAACATAAAATACACGATATTGCTAAATGATAAAGAATGAGGCAGAGATGACAAATAAGGATTAACAATTAATACAAAAATCGGTATGACAAATGAGAAAAGCAAATATAATTTTCGAATTCGGTGTCAAATTTTACGAAATTAAAAGCAATCTAGGATCAATATCGTAGGTTATGCTTGACAAGTACTTATATTGTCAACCCTAGAAAGAGTTGTGCATTAATTTAAGCTCCTCTTTCACTATGGTGCATAAGCAATTGACCTCTTTTTCTCAACTCTGGGCTGTGTTTATTTTTCTGGACAACTCCCTCGGCATGGCGAGAGAAACACCCTCGTTTTTTATCAGGAGTAGTGTATACTTGAGGGAAAGAATTACTCACCTATTTCTTGTTTGATTTTGAATTGTCGTCAAGGCTGTTATAACTAAACCCTTCTTCTAATCAGATATGTTGGCTCTACGCAAACAAATTTTACATGGTCCATATTTTTCTGGCATATATTCGTTGATCTTTAAGATATGGAAGTTTCTACCAGACGCATTCATTCTTAATGGCAAGTCGATCTTACCTGAATTTGAATTCAGAACAAAAGGATGGATTCTTCCAGCTCGTCGCATTATTTAAAAAGAAATGATAAAAATGGAGAGGTAGGGTGTGGCCAGAAATCTGGAGCGGAGGTGCAAAGTCTTTATAGCATTTGTTCAGGCCCTATTGTCTTATTTTATATCCCACCAATGTCAACTTTGTCCTCCATCCTTTGGCGGTTGATTAATAAAACGCCAGTATAATACAGGAGTTCAAGGTTTTTGAGAGTTACCCCACCTCTCAAAGTAGATGATAGAGAGAATGCATTAAAATTGGAGAGACTGACCTACGAATACGCATTAATACAAATTCTTGCTTCGTCGCTTATTTAATATGACTAAAATAGTTGCCATGATTTGATGTGGCTGTATGCAATATGAGGTTATTGAAAACGTCGTCAATGTGTGTCAAGAAAAATCATTTCTTCATTCCAACGTCTTCACAGACAAAGGGAACCAATCGAAATTTTTAATCTACCACACGCTGACCAAACTGTGTCGACTGTCAGTTGCAGAACGTCAGATTCATGTTTATCTTTCAGGGTCATATTTTCCTTCAGAATCTTAAGATGTGTATTAAACATAAGATATATATGTTTGTGTGTGCGTAATCGTAAGCGCGCGTATGTATGCACGTGTATTCATGAATATATATATTTGCACACACACACACACACGCGCGCACACACACTAATACGCACACAGGCACAAATACAGGTCTAAAAGGGGGCACTGATAAATTCCTGTCTTTGGGTAAAAGAAAATACAGGAGGATCAGTTAATTATGATTTTATTCAACATATTCCCCTCTCAGATTCACACACTTATCACAGTACTCCTTAAGGTCAACATTTACTCCCTCGTGACCAGTTCCAGGCTTTGTCACTCACTCGGTTTTTAACCAAATTAAATGATGTTTACATTTTTAGGTTGGGCACATCCTAAGCTATATTTTCAGCCTCAACATTTCAAAATTGCGTCGGTAGAAAAAATGTGTCAGTAACATATGTGAGGTAAAAAAAACCAGGAGAGAAACGCCTGAAATCGACTTTGAGTTCAAATATTTTTTCTTTAACAAATCTATATTTTATTTCAACTCAAATGATACATCTCGGCGAGAGGAATCTATCCATGATATTTGTATGCAAAAATATTCACTAGAAAAAATGTAGTGAGGTAAAAACCGGCATAAAAAGATTTACGCCTGAAATCCATTTAGACTCCAAATATTATTCTTATTTCAAAAGAAAACTATATTTAAATTCAACTTTTCTGTTAGATCTCCACTAGAGGAATTCGAAGATACGAATTATATATATAAATAAAGAGAAAATAAAAACTACTGGAGCAAAATGTGCCGAAAACAGTGGTAACGCCTAAAAGCAAATTGGAAACCAAACATTTTGTTTCTGTTTAGCTCATTCTTAAGGCACGGAAGTGGCTGTGTGGTAAGTAGCTTGCTTACCAACCACTTGGTAACAGGTTCAGTCCCACTGCGTGACACCTTGGGGAAGTCCTTCTACTATAGCCTCGGGCCAACCAAATCCTTCTGAGTGGATTTGGTAGACGGAAACTGAAAGAAACCCGTCGTATATATGTATATGTATATATATGTGTGCGTTTATGTTTGTGTGTCTGTGTTTGTCCCCCAACATCGCTTGACAACCGATGCAAGTGTATTTACGTCCCCGTAACTTAGCGGTTTTGCAAAAGGGACCTATAGAATATATACTAGGCTTACAAAGAATAAATCCTGGGGTCGATTTGCTCGAGCAGTGCTCCAGCACGGCCACAGTCAAACGACTGAAACAAGTAAAAGAGTAAGAGAGTTTATGATAGAACTCATCAAGACGCGTGTCGTGGTTCTAATCTTTTCAAAACATATTCAAAATGAAAAAAGTCGCGGTCTTAATCTGACTGCAGAGCCCCGATTTGTAGGGACTTAATCGAATGAATTGTCTCTTGGACTTATTTTGTTTTACATACAGCCCATTAACTATCTGTCACTTTTGCCCGACTCTTAAGTTACGGGAACAGAAAGAAATACGCCAGCACATGTTGTCTGGCGATGAGGGGGAATACAATTTAAACACCCCCTATATATGTATATATATATATATATATATATATGAAGGGCATCTTTCAGTCTACAGAATCCACTCACAAGGCTTTTGGTCACCCCAAGCCAAAGGTAAAAGGCACATGCCGAATATGTCCAGCAAAAGGACTGAACTCGGAAACATGTGGTCCGGAAACAAACTTCTCAGCCCACAGCCAAGCCGTATATACGTGTTGACGCATGTATTTATATGCGTTACTTTTAGATTAATTTGACGTAAATGGATAATAATTATGGGTTATTGTTCAGTAATTATTCATTTGGTTTTATTTATCCGAATGAAATAGTCATTGAATAGCAATAAAATAGGAACTATATTTACAAATGATGCTTTTCTGATTTTAAACATGCATACACATATCCATCAGTCTATCCATCCATACATACATACACCCTTACATACATACATCCATATATATACACATATGCATACACAAATACATTTTAATATATATATATATATATGTGTATGTGTGTGTGTGTGTGTGTGTAAATATAGACATACACAAATATATACATATACAAATTTATATATATATATATATATATACATATATAAACATATTTTTTCTCGCTGTATTGCGAGTTCGTTTTTCTATCTTTCCCATCTGTGATTTTAATTTTGATCTTCTATATAAATGAAGATATTTCCTCTGTCCAGTTGTTTTTCTTTCTCCATAACGAGAAGTTACATCGCGGAACTGTTCTTTTAAAGAGCTGCATCTATTCATCATCCGACGAGATACAGCTGCACCGCCGGATGCTCCTGAACCAGTTCTTGAGTTCCCCACCCATGAGGGATCGATGCTAGATGTGTCGAAATAATGGTCGTGTTTAATAAATTCTCGTCTTTCATTTGCTATGTGTGAGTGTGTTTGTGCATGCGTGTATTATGTAAGTATGTATGTACGTATGTATATATGTACGTATGTATGCATGTATGTATGTATGTCGAGGTGCTGTGGCCCAGTGGTTAGGCCCGCAGACTTGCGGTCGGGGGATCACGATTTAGATTCCCAGTCGAGTGTTGTGAGTGTTTATTGAGAAAAAATACCTAAAAACTTCCGCAAAATCCCAAATTTTATTTAATTTGGTTTGCGGGAGCAACTGTTTTGTCGAAAACGTTTCCTGCTGGGAATTGCTTGAAATACGAAGTAGAAAAACAGCTGACAACTGATGAAGGGTCGTTCTTTATGTTGCTTATCTTGTTTACCATTTGTTTCTTTCGTTGTTCGCAAAAGAAGTTCGTATTCATATATTCATATATCGTATTCCATGTTGTTTAGGTTCTGTGGTGTCCTGTACCTATATATGCTTGTGTATATACATATATATGTAAGTATGTACATATATGTATTGTATATGCATTTATATTATCTATAATTTTATATGACTGAACGCCACCCATCCATTTCCAAGGAAATTTTATCTATCTATCTACACACACACACACACACACACACACACACACACATATATATATATATATATATATATATATATAATACGAGCTTCTTCTGTGGCTATATCTCCCAAAATTTATGATAGAAGAAATCGTTCAAGCCAGTACGGCATGAGTTTGAACACGCCACAGTTAAGTTACAAAACAAAAATTTTAAATCATCGAACCATCCTTCTACCCAAGTATAGCAAATAAAAGCAAGAACCAAAGCGAACAACTACTGCTATTTCTAATCAGAAATTTAAGCATTGTATTCACCGAGAATGAATAGACTCCGGATAAACTCAATAATGCGAAATCTTGTTGGAATTATATAACGCCAGGTTTTAAATTAAATTGAGCGAGACATTTTGTACAGTGTATATTCAATGAAATATATTAAGATTTTGCTTCAGCCATTTTGGTACGCCAATGCATACTTACACACATATTTATATATCAATGTGTGGGTGTATGTATGTGTATATATATATATACACACACACATATATATATGTATATATATATATATGTACATATATATATTTATATGTGTGTGGGTGTATATATGTACGTAAATACATACATATATATCTATGTATATATATATATATATATAATATATATATATATATGTGTGTGTGTGTGTGTGTGTGGTGTGTGTGTGTGTGTATATACATGCATACATATGTATATATGTATATATATATATATATATATATATATATATATATATATATATATCTATATATATATATATACACAGATGCATACAAACGTTCATGCATACGTACACACATACACACACAAACAAATATATATGTGTGTATTCATTCTTATTGTTCTCAGTAATATCGAAAGCAATTTAAGAAGAACTGCAAAGTAGCCTATGACCTTCCATAATTACAATATTCATTGTATTGGCTTCCGTATATTTCCCATGTACATCTGCATGAAATATGAGTAATGAGTCGATCTGCTTATTTCAAGTAGCTTTAACCATACGAATTATATACACTAACTTGATGAGTTATTGATTTCAATCTCATATTAATATTAAAGCTAGTAAATTGGTAAATTGACCGAACGTTTTACGAATGTCTGAGGAACTCTGTGGAGATATCGAGTCGTATTTCTGTTACATTTTTACAATGTGAGTTCGAACCTCACAACAATATGGCGCTTTACTATTTCATACTATCACCATCAATCGCTAAGTAAACATCAGCAGTGTCGTCAAAGCTACTCACACACACACATACTTACACACACGCACACACACACACGCACACACACACACACACATATACAGAGGCATGACAGAAGTAAATAGACAATATTATGATCATTAAAATTTAATTAAATCTGAAATTATATATTCAAACTTTTTATCAATCACTACAAAGTGAACATCTAATATTTAGTAGATATCCTCTTTGCATTTATCAATGCAAGCATCCTATTAGTCATGTTACCCACCAAATGACAAATATTCTCTTTCGGAATTTAGTGCCACGTTTCATGCGCTAATCTCAAAATATCTGACTTTGAAGATGCTTTCTCGTTCTTTTTATGAACAATCCTGGCCATTATGGCCTAGAGACGTTCAATAAAATTGATATTTGGCGACTGGCTTGGCCATGGAAGCTTTTTAATGCCACTCTCATCCAACAACATAGGAATCGGAAGATATTCAGGAAGAAATAAGGTGGGGTGCAACCATCACCTTCAATATGCTCCAAACGACAGCTAAAGGATAGGATTTCTGGGGAATCTTCCTCTTACGTTTATATCAAAGATCAAGTTTTTAAATACGCTCATCATAAATACAAATTACAGAAAAGAAAAAGCTTATTTCAGATGGATTTAAGTTGAAATTTTGCGCGTGCTCACAGCAAGAAATAACATAATTCGTTCAGAAGTTTTACCAAGAGTGTGTGTGTATGAGTGTGTATGTGTGTCTGTGTTTGTGTGTGCGTATATGTATGTGTTCATGTATGTGTGTCAAAGGAAGATGTTTTTGGAATCCTTGTTCGTTAATTTCCCAAATTTTTTTTTATTTCTTTATAGTTTGAAGAGAGCTAATTTACCTTTCCTCCTTCCTTCCACCTCCCACTTATACTACTACCATTAGCCTTTTATTAACCTTAACCACAAAATCTATCCCCCCACTACTCTCTATGGTTTGAAAAGAGCTAATACACTTAGCTCTCCAGGAAATCATTCAAAAGTTATCTCCATTCTATCAAAACATCAAATGTAAATTTCTTTCCTGAAGACGGAGGCAGGTGGTATCCAATAATAAAATCAAGTTACAAGCATTACATTGGACTTCCAAGCCCCCAGAAACAGTTTTGGACTGCTGCTAAAGCACTTACTGAACCACCTTAATTCCTGATATTACTTCCATTGTGTAAGTCGAACATTTCTATACGTATACATATGTACATTCTTTGCATTAAATGTATTTCATAAATATATTTTTGAATATCGACTTGTCTAACAAGCTTGTCCTTACATTTATTCCTATACATGTATATATATATATTTGTGTGTGTGTGTGTGTGTGTGTGTATGTGTGTGTTTGTGTTTCTATATGAGTGAGTGTATGTGTTAATGCTTGTGTTTGCGTATGTATATAATATTTGCATGTT
>NC_043017.1:1340914-1345914 GCF_006345805.1 Octopus sinensis | reverse complement strand
ACCACTAAATCCTTATCACCACCGCGACTGCCACCGATACCACCACTACCATCACTCCCACCACCACCACAACCACCACCACCGCTACCACCACAAACTCCAACCCCACCATCACTACCACCACCACCACAATCTGTGCCAGCTCCCTTGCGAATGCAGCTACCATCGCATCCATCACCTTCATATACCTCACCAACACCACCATTGCCGCTAGAGCCAATACAATAACAATAATAATAATAATGCAATCATTACAAATACCACCACCACCGCCAATGACAACAACGACAACAACATGTTTTGCACTACTGACCTGATTCCGAGCGGCTATTTTCGATTTTATGGAAGTCGCAAAGAAGAAAGCGAAGAAATACTTGGAAGACTAAAAGAGTAAGTGTTTGTGTGCGAAAGGGAGTGAGAGAGAGAGAGAGAGAGAGAGGGAGTAGCTGAGTGAGCGAGTGGATGCGTGATAGATTGATGAGTGACGGAGTGGCTGAGTGAGTGAGCGAATGAGCGAACGCGTAATTGAGTAAATGAGTTAATGAGTGCCTGTCTGAGTTAGTGAGCGAGTGAGTGAGTATTTGAGTATCTGTGTGAGTGAGAGACTGAGTACTTGAGTGATACCTGAGTATCTCAGTGAGTGAGTGGTTGAGTGATGGGTGAGTGGTTGAGTGATGAGTGAGTGCGATAGTAACTGAGTGAGTGTGTGAGAGAGTGAGTAATTGAGTGAGGGGCTGAGAGAGTGAGTGAACAAATGAGTGATTGGCTGAGTGATGAGTGAATGGCTGAGTGAGAGAGTGGTGAGTGACTATTTGACTGAGTGGCTGAGTCCATGAGTAGTTAGTGATGAGTGAATGAATGAGAGATTGATGAGTAGTTGAGTGTGTGACTGAGTGAGTGAGAGAGTGGCTGAGTGTGTGAGGAAGAGGCTGTGTGAGTGATTAATTAACTGCGTGGCTGAGTGAGTGATTAATTGGCTGCGTGGCTGAGTGATTAATTAACTGCGTGGCTGGGTGTATGGGTGAATGAGTTATGGAGAGGCTGAGGGATAAGTGTAACTGAGTGGCTGAGGGATGAGTGACGGAGCGAGTAGCTGAATAAGTAGCTAAGTGGCTGAGTGATGAGTGCGTGAGAGAGTGATGAGTAAATGTGTGAGTGGCTGAATGAGTGTGTGAGTGACAGTGACTATGTGAATGAGTTGTTGAGTGAGTGATGAGATAATGCGTGTGTGCATGAATGAGTGACTGAGTCAGTCAGAGATAGAGCCTGTCTGTGAATATATATCATTAATTACACAACGTGATCCGCAACTGATAAGAATGATTAAGTAATACCATGGGAAAAGAAGAATTGAGATGATTGAGCAGATTAAAATGCAGAGACAAATAGAGTCAAATGGCGACTAAAGATTTACAAACAGCTAATTTGAAAACAAATTGCTGAAGCTTATTTTTGTCATCAATAATGAGGTCAAATGGCTAACGATATGCGTCTGTGTGTGCGTCTGTATGTGTGTGTGTGTGTGTGTGTGCGTGTGTGTGTATTTGGATTGCGGCTTGTTAGCAGATTTTTTTCCCCTTCTGTCGCCAGTTGGTGATTATAAATGGCTGATGTCATAAATTACAATGAGACAAGATAAATTGTATTCAACCAGATATGTTTGTGTATACACATAAATATATATATATATATATACATGCACACACATACACACTCATATAGCGTATAGATATATGCAACCATGCATTTACGTAAGATTGACATAACTATACATCTATATATACACATGTATATGGATATACATATACACACATCTATATACACACGCATATATATATATATATATATATATATATATATATATACACACACATCACAGTGTTGGTGGTAGCGGTGTTTTTTATTGTATTAATAGTAACAGCGGCAGGGACAGTTACAGTAGCAGCAGCAGTTGCAGTAGTAGCAGCAACAGTAGTAGTAGTAGTAGTAGTAGTAGTAGTAGTAGTAGTAGTAGTAGTAGTAGTAGTAGTAGTATTCATTTGTACAACAGGCACGAGGCCTGAGATTTTGAGGGAGGAGACAAGTCGATTACCTGGATCCCAGTGCATAGGTGGTTCTTATTTCATCAACCCGGAAAGAATAAAATGCAAAGCCGACCTCGTCGCAATTTGAACTCAGACTGCAAAGATGGACAAAATGCTGGAAAGTTCTTTGCCCGACTTGCTAACGATTCTGCCAGATGCTGCTATTTCTGCTTTCCACGCCCCTCTTTCTGAATCTCACCGATGACACTACATATCATGTAGTAACACTGTCATATCGCGTTCAAGTGACAGAGTTGTCGCTGCCGCCGACACACCAGTTTCCCATTAACATTGTGTCACATGTTTTCGAATTCAAATCCCGACTTAGCAAAGCCCTTGTACTTAAGTGAGTGTTTCTCTTTCTTTTGCCCCCTCTTCTCCTTCTGTGTCTCTTTCAATATCTTATTTTGGAAAAATATCGGTTTGCTTAAGAAGAGCTTCAATGTCAACGGCTTCGCGCATTAAAAAGCCCAGGACCTCACCGTATATTACAACGGTGCCCTTTCGTTTCCTTGAAGGAGATGGTGACTGTAGGCAAGTGAAGAAACACTGCTATCAAAGACTGCATAATCAATTTATTTCATCTTTCAGGCGTCGTCTTGTCATATGGTTGATATTTCTAGCAAATGACCATAAAAACGTTTCTCTTCTTTGGCTCCAAATAGAAGCAGAAGCAACTTGCGATTCATGTTAGTTCATTGTCCAACGAATCTTTATCTTTAATTCGTTGTGAAAATACATTCAAACTCTTACGTTGGTGTTAAATGCCGTAATATTTACTTGTAAAAACAAGACAATATTCACGTGCAAATTGGGCGATATAGTTCGATGGAGACTGAAGACGTGTGAGACATAATTTTAAAATAATAAATTATTCCTCTCTCTCCCCCCCCTCTCTCTCTCTCTCTCTCTCCCTCTCTCTCTCTCTCTATATATATATATAAATAGAAAGGGCGTTTTGCTCACATCGTTTTTTCCAAGGTTACAGTTTTTCTTCTTTAGTAGGTTTTTCTTTCCACGGCTACCCAAGTTAGTGTTATATTTTCTCCCCCTTTGCAGAATTTCTGTTGTTAAAACGTTGCCTTTTTTATCTCTGTGTACACGTTCCTATTGGGCGGTGTAGAAAAGAAAAATTCTACACTGCATCGTCCCGTCTGTGTTCGGTCCTGCGTGGCTTAATAAAAAATCTGTATATTAGCCGAGTAAATTACGGTATTTCCTTTCTTCTGCTGCATGTAAACGAACGCATTACTTCATTGGTTCCAGCACTCTATTTTAAGGAATATCTCAGACTCTATTCAAAGCATTTTCGTTTTTCTTCATATATTTACTTTGAGCTATATGTAATATTCAACCCCTTTCACTGTCATAACTACAAGACCTAAGCCTCTGTAACCGGCAGAGCTGATACACTGTTCAATAATCCTCGTTGACAGATAGGAGATGAATCGTGTACAAATCACGTGAAATCTAGATTGATCGCGATAATAGTAAAGTTGATATTGGGTCTCTGTGGAGATAATCAAATTTTATTGATCAATATGTCATCAATGACCGAGACCCTGACATTCAGAGATCAATAAATGACAAGATTGTCAGTTCATACTACATGTTATAGACATCAGTTATCGTATATAATAAATGTTTTAGCAAAAATCTATGTTTGGTTTTTCTAGCAACCACCGCTACGTGTGTATATATGGACATATGAATGTATATCGTTATGTCTGTGAGAGTATGTTGGCTTTATTATCATTGTAGCCCAGTTGGAGTGTATGAGAATGCATCTGTGTGTCTCTATATGTTTGTGGGTGTATATAGGTTAATCTATTTATACGTATACGAGCGCAGAACGTGTGTGGAAAGTGAGTGGAGTATATGTACTTTACATATGATGAAGGTACGGGTTTGAGCAGATTCTCTTAATAATGCAGACTATATAAGAAGAACGTTGTGTTTTGATTGAGTAGACATGTGATCAAAGGTGATCCACCCATGAGATTCCCATCAAAAGTATTCCGCCAGAGTTCAACCAGGATCTTACATTATCTTATGAGGGTTTCCTTTCAAAGAAACAAAAAGAGTTGATAGTCTGTACTTTCAAAAAGATTTGGCTACAGTTTCGAAAACAGCAAGTGACCGACTTAGTAGATGAGTCCTGGCTGGCTCGAATCAAGCTAGTTAAATCTCACGAAGGCCTTTGTTAGATCTGTCTACATCTATTGTTTCATATATTTGAGCATATGTGTCCAAATTGGTGTTCCTGATGTTTAATCCCGTTCCAACTCTAAGTTTGAATGAAATTATGATAAAAAGCTAACCCGCATCCAGGATATATATGCATTCTATTTGTTAAAATTCCATATATTTATTTCTGCAGCTGAATATAGCACTGCATTTAAATTGATGCAATGACTACACTGTTCAATTAAATGGATCGCTTGAAACGGTCGTTCTGCATTACTACTTCATATCCTGTTGCTTATTTTGATTATACATGTGTGTGTGTGTGTACGCTTGTATCGAAATACATGATTTATTTTTTGGCCTTAAAACCTTTCTGTAAAAGAAGTCATTGGTTTCCCTCACTGGAATTTCGATAATGGCAAAAATATGGATAAGAATCAAATTTCAGTTATATCTTTTATATTATCTATGTTTAGTATTCTATCTATCAATCCCTCTCTGTCTCTCTGTCTCTCTACCCATGTATCTGCCTATCTATACATTCACTTATCTTACTGTCTGTGAATCTATCTTGTTATCAGTCTATTTATATAATTTATATACACACGTAGATATACAGACATACAGACAGCCACCATACACCCCACATGTATATATATATATACATTTACAATCATGCGCGTAGTTTTCTTTGTTAGTGTATGGGCGTTTAAATATTCGATTTTCTAG